>NC_037542.1:18900735-18913281 GCF_001531365.2 Cynara cardunculus var. scolymus | reverse complement strand
GATTTTGGACTGTGTTCATACAGCTTTTATATTGTTTACATGGCTCATGAGAAGGCTAAAAGAATTATGAGAATAATAAATGCTTCAAGATGAGCAACTTGCAATTATATATGATATTCATTTAGATATTGAATTCTTTGATAAAAATAAAAAGTTTCAGCTTTTGCCGGTTATTTGCTAAAGGTGACTTAGTTCAATCTTTTATATCCTTAAAAAAACACCAACATATCTGGTGTCGTTTTATTTAATTTCCCCAGTATTTAATTTTCTTCTCAATTTGCATGAATACAAACAAATCTAGAAAGTATAAATTAAACCCTACTCCCTTGGAGCCATTTAGCCAAGATAGATAGATATATAGAAAGATAGAGAAGTTGTGACGGTAAATTTTAATCTATTATAACAACGTATATATAATTCTGAGATAATATCATTGAACTCTATCATCGATCAATCGTATCCAAGATGGAAACAAGGGTTTCTTTACATCACATATTTACATATATACACATTATAATTCATTTATATCAATTGGGTTTTTCGTTAATAAGTATATCGTACGTTTGGGGTCACTTAGCCAAATTTATGAGATATATCTTCTAATTCTTGCATTTTCTTTCTCCAAATCTTCTACCCTTTTTCAAACCCTAAGAACCACTTCTGATAAATTTGTTGTCATCTCCGTCAGAATTTTTACTTTTTCAAGCAAACAAAAAAGTTCACACCTTTTCTCTAAAAGAGTTTTCACATTGGACAAGGAAGTGGCTTATTTCCAATTGTACTTTTTTATTGCCATTTCTTTTTTGTATTGTTTTTATCTTATGAAGTTGACAGCAACCCAAAAGAAACTGCACCAAAGGTTAGGCCGTGTTGACTTTACCAACTTTTGTCATAGTATCCATAAAATACAGAAGTTAGAACATTTGAATATGATCAACAAACATAGATATCCCTTAGGTTTAGGTATAATTACACCTGCAACGAGTATGATGAATGTCATGATACAACATCATGTCCTCTAAATGGGATCTATGTTTTTTTGAAGTATACAAAGGAGGGATGATTTAGCCCTTTAATCTACCTTCAGCAAGAAGGTAGATATTGCCAATTAGATAGCTTAAAACATAAGTGAGGGAAAGAGAAGCTCAAATGTTTGTAAACTACCAAAACCAGTTACTTATATCTTTTATTCATACATACATTAACTTAATCTTGCTAGACCCTCTTCAGGATTTCATCATACTTCTTTGGTAACCAATTAAGTGTGCCCCCCATATTTACTCTCTTGGAGATTCCAACATATATAGAGGAAAAACGACTCAAGTGTACTGTAGCCCACATGAGAATCTAACACGTCCCTGCAACGGAGGCTAGACGAGTATAGATTGTCCCACAATGTTAAGAGGGAGCTAGACGAATACAAATTGCATGCCCAGAGTTTCAAGTCCTAGAAGTAGTACCCTGATAACATATGAAAAGACGTGGAACCCCTAATTTACTCTCCATAGAAGAAATGAACCAAATCTAGCCCAAAGAGTGCTAGAAAATATCTTCTATGATGCCTAGCTGAATCCTTTTACCATTATGTTTGGATTCATTGGGATGATGGAATTACAAGACCCATTCAGAAAGGAATAATGGTGAAACTCAATGGTTGCTGAATATATCATGATTGAACTAGTTAAAATCAACAGTGACATCTTAATGTCCACTAATTAATTAATTAAACTTTGGAGAAAACATAACTTTATATGAAAGAAACAAAAAATCAATGGTTTTTGTCTCTACTTAGTGAAAGTGTCATTCTTTTTAAGTAATATATGATTCTTTTTTACATTCTTTAAAGTATTATATGATTCTTCTTTCTACAAAATAATTAAGATACTAATTGTGTATTATTATGCTGATAGAAAAATCTGGATTAGGTTCAAATTTGCTTATGCATATATGCCTAACAACCCACATGTTTCACATGTGGTTCTTTTCTAATAACAACTCTAAAATCATATATGAAGGGATGCGATTTTCGTCACTTGTCTATTGATACGTTTATGATATCTGATTGGATGTGTTAAGGATACTAAAAACGTTGTGTATATCTGATTGGATGTGTTAAGGATACTAAAAACATTGTGTTCTTTTTTTTATTTCGGCAAAAGAGAAACTTGTTTATTTTCGACCAAAGTTGTGGTGTTAATTTTAGTGTCATGATATTTGTGCTATTGAAATTTACGGAAACCCAAGAGGTTTGGTTAAGCTCTAATACAGGTTATAAGGTGTTGCTCGTTTAAGCTGACTTAAACCTTGAATCACAGATGGTGGGGATCAAGGGGCAGATGGTACCGCTTAACGAACTTTTTTAATGGTCATTTTATGGAGGGACCAAAACCATGTGAAAATGCATAGCATAGCACAATCACCAACACCATAATTAATGCATAATAGGGACGAAAACCGAAGAAAGTGCAGTCCATTAGGACCAAAATTGTATCTCACTCTTCATAGTAATAATTAAAATTATTGAGATTTTATTAACCAAAAGTTGAAATTTAATAGGCCACGCCCATATATTGTACCCTTCGATTGATCCTAACTAATTCGAATAGAGTTGGAGACTAAAAGCTACAAAAACGATAATTTGAGTACTTGTTCGTGAGCAACTTCAAGAATCAAAGCGTCCGCTATTGAGATGACTGGTAGAAGGTGTCTCCAATTTAAACAATGGCAAATCCATTGATGATGCAACTCTCGTCAAAAGAAGGTAATTTATTTGATTTTAGTCAGTTTTATACCGATAAAATAATCACAAAAGTCTTACAAGAGATGCTTAGTTAGATGTGGTTTTTTTCTTTCAATTCTTATACTTAAAAGATTTATCTGAAAAGTCTGAGATATGGAGCTTTCTTTGATGCTAGAAATGATTTTAACACAAAATCTAGTAAATTTACAAGTATGAAAACGGATTTTTCTTTATGTTTTCAGTCATTTTCAGAAGCCATTATCACAAGATCCACTAGGTCGGGGAAGAGCAATCATTTCTATTTAATTATTATTATTATTATTATTATTATTATTATTATTATTATTAATCTGGATATCCAATCCGCTATGCGAGCCGACTAATCCCAAAACTACCACCTGCTTTGCAGATTGTCCGAAGTCACCACATTTGAACTTCTATGGCCACAAGGGAATTTTTATTCCTCTTTGGATTTGAACCCGAGACCTTCTAGTACTTTTGACCTTTGGAGACAAGCTCAAATCAATCAGACACCACTCTTATGGTTTTGTATTTAATTATTTAATAACACATGCAAATAAATAAATAATCTATAAGCCATGTGATACCTCTTTTATATATGTATAATTTTATTCCCCACAAAGTTCATCCTCTCAAAAGTTATACATATACATACATATATATATATATATATATATTAAAATCAGATTAAATCATGCAATTAAAAAAGTAAAGATTTCCATAGGACTATTACGAGCATTTATTTCACAAAAAAAGCCTTTAATTTCAAACCAGTCAATAAATGGCATTCGCAAACGTGTCAGGTCATGGATGTAAAAGAAGAATTGTCAAAACGTCAATTAAGTGTTTAACCAAAGGATCTGATTTCCATATTAGTTTTGACAGAACTGAAGCTTTCAACTCCAATAACTCATAAAAGATTCGAGTCATCACACTCCATAGACATGGTCTTCCTCATGCGTTATAAAGGATTCCTGTTGACGTCTTTATAGAGCAAATAGCGTGTGCGGACTTTACCAAGGGCAGCATACCTGCAAACAAGATTATAATGAAATCTGTTTATAATGTGGCAACGGGAGTGATTTGATATAATATTGGTCAAGCTTCTTACCATTGAGGCACAAATGGAGCCATCCAGATTGCATCTCCAGCCTCAACCGGATACCTATGTTACAGAAAATCAAAGAATAAGATCTATTCTAAACTATGCATAACAATGATGTTGCAGCATTTTTTGTCTGTTTTCTTGTTAGAAATGGAAAAGGTGTTTCTTTGGTGCAACTGTACTAATGAAATGCGTCACCATTTTTCTTGAACAGCTTGCAGGGTAAAACAAGGTAATTTGGTAAATCTTAGCTTTGTTTACGAACATATGGTAAGCAAAAAAGGCAGTTTTTGGCGTTGAAATTACCAGCTATCACCAAGACGATATATGCCTTGTCCCTCTAGAAGTAGCAAACCATGCTGATTATAATGGACTTCCTGCAGAGATAAACAGAGATAACTTATCATAGTTCCAGTTTTGTCAAGACTTGAGACTTTTGAGTTGAATGGATGCATTATTAACCGACAATAAGTAATGGCGTACCTTTACATTGAGAAATTCACCGGGTTGGAAGTCCATGATCTGCATGATTACAAATATCAGAATTTAGAAAAGGATTAGTTTACAATTACAAAATTATGAAATCCAAGTTTCTAAGAGCATAAAAGTTCTGAAAGAAATAATTAAGATATTGGTCGGTTCTAAAAAAATCTTTTAAGATTTCTTGTTTTTACCAACGAGAAAAAAACAAATGTATTAGACCCTGATGATCAACATCATCAACAAGACTTGTGTGTCCCCTAACAACCACTTCTTAACCAAAGGGTCCTTGATCTAGCGGTATCCGGGCCTCTGGCCTCCTAGGCGGTTTGGGGTTCAAACCTGACCAAAGGTGAGAAGAGTGTGTCAGCTTATTTGTTGTATTTGGTGTATATAAATATTATATACTTAAAGAAACCCCACTTCTTCTTTACCAGTTTCATCTTCTAACATGTTTACCTAATCACCTGGTTTCCCTATCAACATCAGCAAAGTCGAACCTCATGTACTCTGTTTTCCTCTAGCTTAAGCTACAAGCTTTAGATTTGAAGGTGTTTCTTGATATTAGTCAAAGCAAAATGCATCCTTTACTATTTTGGTAAACATTCAATCTATATTTACATATTTGTCCATTATCAATCACAAGAAGATATTTGCAATATTGATTTGGGTCTATAAGTTCTTTTAGTTTTGGTCTTGTTCTGTGACGTTCTAGTATTGATTATTAGTCAAAGATTCTCGGTAAACAATGCGTCAACTCAAAGATATCAAAGCATACAATAATCTTTTTAAAATCCAACTTTTGTGGCTTACATGGATGTTGAAGTCGTAAGGCATGGATGTAGGAAGAAGCTTCCGCAGTTGGAACACCTGATATTGGAAGAAAAATTATCCAAAAGAGAGGAATTTAATTAGTAGATAAAGAGGATATTACAACCATTACAAATACTTAAAAACTAATCAAGGAGACATTTTCCCAATAAAATTCTTGCAACCAAGTGTAGATTACCGATAGATAATATAATAGTATTAGTAATAATAACAGACTACAAATAACACTCCCTCTATCCCAAAAGGGGGTCCGTTTTAAAATCTAGACGGAATTTGAGTTGATGATTATAGATTAAAACTCGTGATTAAATAATAGAACCAACATAATAACGCTAAAACTTGTCTTTAAGAGATGAAGGAGCAACGCTAAGCATATAGTTACGAGCACTTGCCTCTCCGGGGGTGTCAAGAAGTGGCTGTTGATCAGTGGAGCCAACAATTGGCTCGGGAATATGATTTTCCAGGTAAGCATACCTACATAAAAAGTTGACCCTTGTGGTTTATAAGATAAACATATAGCTGTTGAAGAAATTGGATAATCTATTTCATCCATATATTCACTTCATAAGCATACCTTCTTTCAAATACAACAAGTGTAGCAGATTCATAACTTTCGAAGAGATGCTCTGAGTTAGGAGGTAGATAAGCAAACGAGTCTACCTATAATTCAAAGATGTACAGATCAAACTAGCGAGGAATGAATTTATTTAGTATTGAAACTTAGGATTACTGACACAGCTTATGCTAATCTCACTAGTCAAAAAGAAAATAGAAAAACAGAGAAAAGAGGTCCATGTTTGACTTTCAGAAATCAAAGTCAAACATAGAACTTTCTGAACTCAAAATAATACAACTTCCTTTACGTTGTTAACATCCACATAACAATTGAATTTACAGTTGATGAAAGGAAGTCTATTTGATTTGCAAAAGTCGACACATTTCAAAATGGAATGCAAGCCCGAAAGAATTTTTTGCTATCTAGTTATCTTGGATATGATAAAATCTTTAAGGTTAAAGAATGCAATCAAACTTCACAACAGAAACAGATTGTGAAGTGATCTTTCAAGTGAAATATTGTGCATCAATTTTGCAGGATTATGCAATGGGGCTACATGTATATACGATACACGTTTATATTCTTGCACAGAATGATTATTTTAATCTTACTACATTGAAATGAAGAACAACATAAAAAACAATTTCACGATCAAGACGGGTAATTTACCATCAGCGTTTGGCAAATGCCAGAAACATTAGTGAGTGTCACCAACCCTTGAACCACAAATACAAACCTAAATCATAAACATAAACATAAACATAAACAAAAGAATCTCTCAAGACAAACTATGATAAAAAGGTAACTCGCTTTTCGTTACAAACTGAGAGAAACATCAATACCTCTCAATATGCTTTGGAGGGAGTCCCGATTTTGAACCTTCTGCACATATGAAACAAACTTTGTTGCTCATCAAGAAATTGGTTATCTTTTTGAAATACCCAATTACTAATGACAAAGATAAATGTGAATGCACCTTGCATCTTTGCTATATACATTACAAAATGTGCACCCATTGCCGGCGAGACTAAATATGCCCCTAGTGTGTTGCTCCTATATCAAATTGACTTTCATTACAAGCTTAAAATTAACCTATTAGAAAAAGAAATAGAAAACACAGATTCTTAAGGCATTCAACATACCAATCAGGCAATGGGCTAAAAACATGACTTTCAGGAGTGATTAAGGCATGATCACTCCTATACATACTTCGAGTAAACCCAGGTAAATCTGCCAAACAACAAACACACAAAAAAATGGTCATTTAACTAAACCCCATTTTCAATATGATCAAGTAACTCATAGCCCTTAATTCATAAACAGAAGACCACATACACACAAACACAGAGTAAAAAGAACAAAATTACCAGTCAGTTTTTGGTGGATTTCTTTGAAATCAAACAGGGCGCTAACCTTGTAGGTGAGAAGGCGAGAGAGTGGGGTTGGTGACTTTTGAATAAAGAGGTTGGGCGTTTGAACTGGAATCAATTACTGATGGTGCAGAGCAAAACCCTTGTTCGGTAACAGCGATATTGAGAAAACCTGTATATTGAGAAACATTAAAGTTCAGAAAATTAATCATAGTGAAAGGGCAAAATACACAGTAAAACAAGGGAAAAAGAAAGAAAAAACGTGCGGTTTTTCATAGATTTACATAGAAGTGTTGATAGAAGCATGAAAGATTTGGCAGGAAATGCTGAGAAAGACTGCATTTTTTTTTTGAGAAATTTTGCTTCTTGGTTGTGCGCTTTCACTTCCTCCTACCAAAAGAAGAAGACGGGTGCCCACTATCGTATCGTTTGTGGTCACCCTGCCTATTGGCCTTCTGTGGGAGATGAGTCACATAGGCTAAAATCCACAGAGATACGGGTTTTTAGGAATACTTCCTAGAAATACTTGATCGACAGTTTTAGCCCTTTATGTTCATGAATTTTGGTAAATATGTCCTATTTTAATAAAAAGAAAGACGTTTTTAAGTTTGATGCAAAGAACTATACGTTATTAAAAATTGTTGACATGGATAAATCCGAAGTTAAGGTCTAAAAGCAAAATATCATGTTAACGATTTTAATCCAATAAAACTCAGTAAGTTGTTAAAAGATTGTTAACGAAGTTTAGTTTGTACGATGGTTCATACAGCGATTTCTTAACAAATTTGTTAAGTGACACGCAAAAAAAAATAATAATGAATGTGTTTGTAATAACTTATTTTTTGTACTTTTTCTTGTCAACTCATTTTCAGCTTACTAAATTAATGATCTACATGAAACTTTATAATGATAGTTCTTAAGAACTCATTTTGTGGGTCCCATGTATAATATAAGTTAAAGAGTAAACTACAATTTTGGTCCCTGTGGTTTACACGAATCATTGAAAATAGTCTCTGGTCTTCAATAACTATAATTATCGTCCTTATTGTTTCAATTTTGTTTTGAAAGTAGTCCCTCGACTTAACTTTGTTAACTTTTTTCTATTAAGTTAGGGGTATTTTCGCCTCTTTACGTTAACAGGGAGAAGTTATATAATTTTGTTAAAGCACATGGACCAAATTGTAATTTACTCTATTTATGTTCATATTATATATATATATATATATATATATATATATATCATACGCATACAGACACAGGGACCATCTCCGGCGGTCTTCTTCAGCACCCTCCTCCGGCGACCACAACACCACATCCGACACTCTCTATCCCTCCCCATCCCCTTTCTCTTTCTGATGAGCACAACACCACCTCCTCCCCACTTTTTTTTCTTGCCAACCTTCGACAACCACCTGTAACTTCGACCAACCACCATCCCATTCCCCATTCTTAGACAAGGATGATCCCCTCCCCCACCCCATTTGCCTCCAGGCAACCACACCAGCCCTCCCTGTCCCATTCCCCTTCCACTTTCTCTTCCTGACGAGCACATTACCACCATAGTCGCTTCACCTATTGGGGGGTGTTTGTGAGATATATATATATATATATATATATATATATATACACACACATGTGTACATATATATATATGTGTGTGTACGTAAGTATGTTATATATATAATGAGAAAATATATAGAATCTTTTATATATATATGCATGTATTTAATTATATATATAATGAAAATATAGAATTTATTTACCGTTTTGTCCCTTGCTCTTTGATTTGAGTAAAAACAAGAAAGAAAAGGATAAAAAAGGATACAAGGAAAAAAATGCCCTCTTACTTAACGGACTAATCTCACAAAGTTAGTGACTGGGGACCATTTTCAAAGCAAAATGTAAATAGTAGGGACAATAATTGTAGTTATTGAATTCTAGGGACCACTTTCGAAGATCGTTTAAACCAGAGGGACCAAAAATTGTAGTTTACTCTAAGTTAAATAAACATATACATATTAATTATCATATTGGATATAAAAGTTAGAAAAATATATAAAAAAACTAGCAAATTGTCACCTTACACCAACTTTAAGGTTCTTGTACAATAACTCATTTAGGATGAGATTCTTATAAGAATTACCTATAATGTTGGTTCTTGTAAGAAAATAAATTTTTGATTATAAGGACCTTGTATTAGAGATGTTCTATGGTTGTTGTGAGTACACTTTCTTACTAAAAAAATTGAATTTTGGTAATTGCTGATGTCATGTCATATCAATAATTTTTGGTGATGTGATGATGAATAACATAATATATATATATATATATATATTTATATTTAATTACTGATGTAATATTTTTTTTTTGTGTTTGTGAACAGTAAATATGTTTGTATAACATGTATGAATATTTTATTAAATAAGATTTTTGGTTATAAAAGGGCTAAGTACATCCTTAACCCGTTACTTCATCATCACCTTTTCTTTTTCTTTTTCTTTGTGTCTTTATATCTTTTTAGTTAGAGTAAGTTGCAAATTGGGTCTCTATGGTTTGTTGTTTTTCTTGGTCCGAGTCCCTACAGAACTTTTATAGCAAGAAAAATTATCGTGGTATGCAAAAATGTTTGGGTTTCTCCATTAGTGGGAGAACTAAAACCAAATCTTTTACATACCACGAGAGTTTTTTTGCAACAAAAAACTTAGAAGGACCAAAACTAAGGAAAACAACAAACCACAGGGACCAAATTGCAATTTACTCTTTTTTTATTTTAACGTATTTGTATGAAATTTTAATTAATATAAATAATTAATTCTTTCTTTTTTTTGCTTTTTTCATTTATTTATTTATAATATATTTTAATTAATATAAATTATTAATAACAAATAGATATTTTATATCAATAAACTTTTTGGTCTTTTTTTTTACTTTTATTTTTAAAAAAATAAACTTTTATTAATATCAACATTATTTATTTTTTTAATGACTATATAATTACAAAAATAAAATTTAAAGTTTGAGATTTAACATAAAAATATTATTATATAAATAAAAAATAAAATAAGTTTATGTACTCTAAATTAATATTATTGATAAAAATTTATATCTAAAATGAGATGCAATGTAATATATAAAACAAAAATAATAAAATATGATATATATTTTTTCTTCAATTTTCAATGCAATCAGATTGAATTCTAAACCATATAAAAAGGGGAGTGCTAATGGCACCACCTAAAAAGAATGATTACATAGAGGGATAGAGGTGCCATTAGCCTCCCCCTAATAAGAGGTGTTTAATGTTTGGGAATTGTGTTGTACTTTTAAATAGGGGTGAACAAAAAACCGTCAATCCGCGAAACCCGTCCAACCCAAACCGCTAACAACCCGATTAAACCAACCCGCCAACCCGCTAAACCGCCAAACCGCTAACTGCCAAACCGCTAATTAGAAGGGTTGAAATTGGGTTGGCATAACGTAAGCCAACCCAAACCGCCAACCCGCCGCTAATGTATATTTTTTTAATAAAATTATGTATATATATATATATATATGTGTGTGTGTGTGTATGTGTGTGTGTGATATTTACAAAAATTAAGAAGTGTTTCATGTTTGCTTGAAAATTTGGTCTTTAAATTTTTAGCCCAATAATCATTAAGCCTCCTTAATCCTTTGACTTAAATCCTATGTATTATGTTAGCCCAAGTACAAATAGGCCAACAGCCCAACAAAAATAGCAATTGATTTAGTCATTTAGAAATTAACTCAAGTCTCAAACACAAGTACACAGTAACACAACCCTACCCGTCTCTTTCTCCTTCTCGGCTTCTCCAGTTCTCCTACGTCCCTTACAGCCTTACTTGCTCAGTTGCTTGCTTGCTTGCTTGCGGTTCAACCTACCGAATACCGTCTCCTTCTCCTAAATCTAATCCCTCCGTCGCCGTCTCCCTTCGTCACCATCGTTACTCGTAAGCAAGTAAGGAACCTTTTTTTCACGTATTTTTGTTATTTATTGTTGTGAAGCAAGTGTTGAATAATTTTTCATGCTATCTTAATTGACGATGTTCATTTCTGAAAATGTTCATTTCTGAAAATGTTAATTTCTGAAAGTATTTAATTGTTCATTGTAGAAGAAAATGTTAATTTCTGAAAATGTTCATTTCTGAAAAAAAATGAACGACGTTGATAGATATTTGGTTGATGGATCTATCAATCCAAAAACTCCATCATTTGACGTATTACTTTGGTGGAAAGATAATACTAATAGGTATAGCATTTTGTCTATGATAGCTAGAGATGTTTTTGCTATACCTATATCTACTGTAGCATATGAATCCGCCTTCAGTACTAGCGGTCGTATTTTAGACTCATTTAGAAGTTCTTTGAGTCCAAAAATAGTGGAGGCCCTTGTATGCACACAAAGTTGGTTGAAAGAGAACAATAAGGGAATTCAAATAAGTGAGTTTTTAGATGAAATTTCATCTTATGACTTTCTTGAAGAAGGTAAACTTAACGATGGTTCTTTTTTCATGCTTATATAGTTACATATTCTTAATAAATTGTTTAATATTGTTTTTGAATTGTAGACAAGCTCAAGGAGAATGCAACATCGGAGTCGGGAAGGTCAAAGACGGTTGTACTTGATTGAGCATTTAACATATGGAAATGGGAAGTCTATTGCTCGTATCAAACTTTTGATTTTTGAAAATTGATTTCAAGACTTGAGGATTTAGTCTTTATATATATTTTTGGATGATTGTAATAATTAATGACTTTGTTGGTATACTTTTAGTATTATTTATCATATTTCATTTGACAATTTTATAAGTTTTAGTAATTCGCCAACCCAACCCAACCCGCCCTAACCCGCAAGGGTTGGGTTGAGTTGGGTTATACTTTTGAATGGGTTGGGTTGAGTTGAGATTTTTCAAACCGCCGTAATTGGGTTGGGTTGTAAAAACGTCATAAACCGCCCAACCCAACCCGTGTTCACCCTTACTTTTAAAATCCATAAAACATCAAATCGATTTAATAATATATTATATTTAATTATTATTATTATTATATATATATATATATATATATATTAATACTCTCCTGTATACTCGAATATATTATATAATATTTTTTTTATTTATATTATTATTATTATTATTTTATTATTTTTTAAATTATTAGTAGTAGTAAATAACAATTATTATTAATATTATAAATTCTATATTTGAAGTTGTACGAATTGGATATTTTTAAATAGTTGGACAATTAGGGTTTATTACTTTATTAATTCATGTAAACATATTGGCATTGGTGACAACCCAATATGCTAACATCGGTGTGTACACCCTTTAATTCTTCATTGTTGTCTAAGTAACAACAATAGTCATCATATCATAACTGATTAATTCGATAAAATTAGGTCAGTTTTGTATCATTGGCAACTCAT
>NC_037542.1:18899348-18900726 GCF_001531365.2 Cynara cardunculus var. scolymus | reverse complement strand
TATATATATATATATATATATATTAGTATTAAAGTCTTATTATAATTATTTAAAAAAATTTAAAATAATTTAATCCAAAAATTAATTTTTATGTTTAATTAGTTATTTTAATTGATGAGATATTTATAGAAACCATTTGTATTAAATTTAAATAAGGAAAAAGTTCAGAAAATTAAAGGCATTTGTTCCATTTTGAATTATTAAGTTCTTGAACTTTTTTTATTGAATAAGTTGTTGAACTCTTTTTTGATTGAATAAGTTGTCGAACTCTTTTTATGTTGAATGATTAAGTCGTTGCATTTTGTTTTGAATAATTAATTGATTGAGCTTTTAGAAGACTGGTTACTTAAATTATTTTAACTTTTTTAAAATTGTATAATTTAAAAGTTATTTTTATAAAATGACTTGAAAAATGTAATCACTTTTACAAAAAGTAGTATTTCAAATTTCTTGGCTTATTTTAATATTTTTAAAATGATGTAATTATAAGATTGTGAAGAAAATAAAATAAAAGAGTTAATATCGTGCAACTCACTGGGTCATAGTTATTTACAAAAAAAATCATCCTTACATATATTTTTTAATTAATAAATCATCGAACATTTAAAAATTGATTATTTGGATCATTTCCACCGAAAAATGTTACATATCATGGCTTGTTTGCCTTACAGATCAAAGAAGTGGAAAAACGATTTTTAAGTCATGGTTTCCCCGATTTTTAATCTATCCAGATAGTAGTTAAATAATTTTATACTATATTATAAAGCATTTGACAAAAACTCTTAAAAACCATTTTTTATGCGTAAAATATTGTTTATTAATGCATATTACTTAAAACTTAAGATTGCAACTAGATTGTGCGTAAGTACAATTTATTAAAACTCCATATCTGAATTCGTGTAACTAACTGCAGATAAACACAATCAAATACATGATAAATATCTCATTTGAAAAATATAATTAGGATAATCATTGCGTTATAACATAATACTTAATTATTATCTTTATAAAATGTTATATTATTAAACCAAAAACAAATTATTCCGTTATTAAACTTAAATTTAAATTATGATGAAAAAATAAATTAAAGAAATTACATAAAAAATGAGAACTTTTAAATAGTTGATTTGATATTAACATTGATATTTTCTTTTTCAAATTTATATTTTATTCAAAATTAAAATGATTATTGCTTTCTTAAAAACACATAAAATCGTATTATAATATCGATAGAGACAAATAATAAAATAGAACATTAAAATCGAGATGTATATCGCTGCATTGTGCGAGTACTCTTATAGTATTTTTATAATACGTAAAGATCTAATAATATTATTATTATATTGAATTTATATGTAGTTTGATAATATATATATAT
>NC_037542.1:18895206-18899198 GCF_001531365.2 Cynara cardunculus var. scolymus | reverse complement strand
TAAATGAAGAGAGAGAGGACCGTTTTTATATCATAGTAATAATATTTTTACAGAATAATAAATAATTTTTATAATAGTAATATATATTTATAATTAAATAAAATAAGTAAAAGAATATTAGTATAAAAAAAAGACAACAAAAAAATAAAAACACAAAAAAAAAATGCTTATATAGGGGATTGGGGTGGTATTAGTAAGGGATCGGGTGTCATTCGCCTCCCCCTATAAAAATACTAATAGTTTGATTATTAATTAATATTAAATTATAAATTTTATATTTATTAAATTATAAATCTAACATCGATATATTGACGAGCATTAAAAATATGATTAATATTAAATTACAAAAAGTATATATATTACATAACTCTGCTTCGATTAACGGTTCATTATTATTTGTGGGTTAGTCCATTAATCATTCCTTTCAATTTACTTTCATTTTTATAACATATTTGGTCTCTCCATCGACTTTCATTTTAATAACAGTCCATTCCTCTATTTTCAATTTTATAACAGATTTTCTTCATCATATTAATTAATATACATAAAATATTATTATGGTTAAAAAGATATAAGAATATAAATTAACTTATTTATCTAAAGACTTATGCATTGTGGATGCTTAACATTAAATAAATCGGTAGTCTATAAAAGCATTTTCAACGACTATGTTATATTTAAAAAAAAAATCAAAAGTCAAAATCTTTGGAAAAAAAAAACTACATCTAACTTCGGTAGTTACTTCATTTTAACAATTTTAGCATTAACTATATTATTAAAATATTTAATAAAATAATTTTCTCCCTCCTAAACATTATTTTCATTACTTCTTGTTGGTGGATAATTAAAATAATATTTCTCTATCTTATATATATACTTTAAAATTTTCTTTAAATTTAGAGATTTTCATATATTTTTTATTTCACCATACAATATAACATAATTTTTGGAGTACAAAATCTTCTAAATCATCAATTTTTTTATTATAACATAGTTGTTAAAGATACTCTAATTAAATAGATCAGACACATTGAATTAAATCGGAAGCAATTCCAGAAACACAAACAATGTTTTTCACCCGATATTAACGGATTTAAGGGTTTTGGACCAATTCTGTTTAATTTTTTCTCTATAAATCATTAATATTAATTTATACCAGAGTAAACAACGAATTTAAAAGAGTAAAATATGAATATTACAAAAATTTGAAAGATTTTTATGTATTTTTAATTTGTACATAATATTTTTACATTTATATTTATGAAAAATAAAGAGTTTTTAAGACATAAAACATAAATGTTTGATAATATAGTATAGATATAAATACATTTAATTACATTACGCATATAGAACTTGGTTCAAATGTTAACCAAGATTAATATGTTAACTTTGTAAACCAAACTCAACCAATGAAAATCAATCTTTTCTTTAGGTTCACAAACATCTCATATGTTAATGACAAAGGTAATTAAATAATTTTACATTTTGTGTAACTCCCATATCATTAATTGGGAGTTACAAAATCTAAAAATCTCGTAATTGATCATGATTTAATATTGATCTTGTTTTTCAATTCGTGATTATTTTCTAAATTTGATTTATCTATCTATAATGTTATTGAATTTGTGATTGTTAAAGAATTTCTGATAGTAAAGTTTTCGATATCGCCTAAGCTAATATGGATAAACTCATTGGAAAATAGATCGACAACAATGAGAATGAGAAGATTAAAATGGTTTACGATGACAATTGGACTTCGAGATCCGGAAATGATATTGCACAACCTTAGATGACGTGATTCATAAATCACACAGTCTTAGATGTCGTGATTCATATGAACACATCAGAAATCACACAACCTTAGATGTCGTGATTCATAAGTGTTCATGTCTATTCAAGTCAGTAGATGTTCATATGAATCCATATACACACATACACACAAAACACGTATGAAAACATACAACCCTAGATGCCTTGGTTCAAACATGTTCATGTACATACCACAAAGTTGGCTCCTAAATATGCAGATGTTGTTCATGCGGTTCACATGTTCATATGTCTATATATATATATATATATATATATATATATGTGTGTGTGTGTATATATATATATATATATATATATATATATATTGATTTGGGTTAATATAAAATCTTAATTTAATAATCTACCATAAATGTATTCTCAAAATTATTAATCCAATTTGCTCATTCTATGTATGAGATGATTATATTTATAAATGCAACAACTTTGTCCAATTTGACAAAAAACGTGAGAAATACCAAAGAACGCTCATCTCCATGGCAAAACTGACGAGAACATATGTGATTATCTTGTGTTTGACGTTTCTAACGTTGCTTGTTGGTCATGACTGTAAGTTTTATCTTTTTTTTACATCTATTGGAAAAGAAATAACAAGTATTCTGGTTACTCCGTTATTTATGTTATATAAATTAAAGTTATATATATATATATATATATATATATATATCTTGATATATTTTTAATTAACATGAATGCAGGCATAAGAGTTGCAAGCAAAGAGGGATATGAAGTCGGGGTTCCAAAATTACAAGATGAGAAAGTAGGATGGTTTATTTGCAGGTCATATAATACAACTCCAGATTGGATGTATCCTCCAAGATGGAACTATTGTTGTTGTGATGACAGAGTAGATTGTTTCGACAATAGAGATGTGTGCATAGGCTATTGCGCAAGTTCAAATAGGCTCTGTGACATGATATAATCTCGGTTATATGTATTAATTAATGTGTTATGTTACAACTATAATTTTGAGTTATGTTGCAAATAATATGACCATTTCAATTAACGGGTTAACGGTGTTGCAATTTCACACAATCGAGTGTGTTTATGTGGAGTGATCCATACGCACAAAGTGCGAGAGCAATTCTTACAATTCTTTTAAAATAGAGATTGATCAAATTTGGTCCCGACAAAAGTTGTCCAAACAAAGAAACTGGTGAGAGCATTTCTTGTAGTTTCTCTTAAACGGAAAAAAAACAAGGTTCTAGAAGTTTTTTATTCCAACAACTTCCCCAAAACTTTCTTTAAAATAGAGAACGTAGAAGGAAAAATCTATAACTTTGGAGATTTCTCTAAAAACTCTATTTTGTTTTTCTTAAGGTAAATAATATCTATAACTAAAACCACAAAGGTGGTGTTTGATTGGTTTGAGCTTGGCTTCAAAGGTTAAAAGTACCAGGAGGTCCCAAGTTTAAATTCAAAGAGAAATAAAATCCTCTTGTGGCCATGGAGGTTCAAATGCGGTGACTCTGGGCTATTTGCAAAACAAATGGTCGTTCTGGAAACTGGGATTAATTGGTTCTCATAGCGGATTGGATATCCAGGTTAATAAAAAAAATATCTATAATTAATTGACGAAATAAATGAAGAGAGAGAGGACCGTTTTTATATCATTAAATAATTTAATATTGAGATCTTTAAAATAAGAAAGAAATTGAAGTGGGATGTAATTATTTATTGAAAATTTTGATTTTTTATTTAATTCTGGAGTAATTATGTATCATTTTCTATATCTTTGTTGGTCACTAAAATGTATGGAAACAACTTTTTGAGAAGATAGAAAATATGTGATTATTATTTCTTCCTTCGTTTTTCAACGAGAATTTATTGTAATAAAAAATATGTTTTTGGCTTGGTGGTATTTGAGCTTTTTGTTTTTTAGAAGGTCAGAGGTTCAAACTTTACCAATAGTGAGAAAATATGTAAGTTTATTTGTTACATTTATTGTATTTAAAATATATAATATACTTAAAAAATATTTTAATACTATAATAAATATTAGGCTTCTTTTTTGACCAATATCAAATATAAGACTTTTAAAACTGGAAAAAATAAGTTCGAGGTTAATCTTTTTTAGATTCTAAATTTTTATAAACTAAATGTTTTAACTAATTTAATTTATTATACACACATATATATATATATATATATATATATATATATAT
>NC_037542.1:18837901-18894870 GCF_001531365.2 Cynara cardunculus var. scolymus | reverse complement strand
TGTAATTTAATTTAGGTTCAATAATGAAGTAATTTATATTTAGTTTAATAATATAATTTTCTTATAAAGATAATAATTAATTATTTTGTTAGAACTCAATAATTATCCTAATTATATTTTAGAATGAAATATGTATTCTCTATTTGATTATGTTTATCCGCAGTTAGTTACACGAATTCAAACATGGAGCTTTAGTAAGTTGTATTTATACATAATTTACTTGTAATTTTCAATTTTAAGTAATATGCATCAATATACGTATTTTATGCATAAAAAATGGTTTTTAAGAGTTTTTGTCAAATACTTTATAATACAGTGAGATATTGTAACATCTGGATGTTACAATATGTTATTTCAAATCCACCATATATGTGTCTATGAAATCATTAATCCAAATTATTAAATTTAGGGATATATAAATATGTTTATAAATATTAAAATTTTGTCAAATCATAAAAAAATATAACAGATTTAAAAAAATACTTATCATCAGGGTAAAACTCCTGAGAACATATGTCATTATGACATGTCTAACGCTTCTAATATTATTTGTTGGTCATGAGCATGATTGTAAGTTTTGTTTTCTTCGACATCCATTGGAAATGATATTATAAAATGATGATCCTAGAGTGTGGAAGTATTGTTGCTGTGAAGACCAAAAAGAGTGTTTCAACGCTAGAAATTCCAGATTTGTGAATAAATATTGTGTAAAGAAGTATTGGATGTGTGGCTTACGATATAAACGTCATATTTAATTTACAACATATGTCTATAGAAAATGGAATTTGAACCCATAATTAATACAACTTTCTTATGTATTGATTTCGCAAACCAATGTCTTAAACCACTCGGCCATACAAAACTTGCGCCCTCAATTTCATCGGCAAAATAACCACTCTCTTGAAAGGAATTTTTTTCATTTTAGTTGCAAAGAGTAAACTACAATTTCCGTCCTTATGGTTTGTAATTTCGTCCCAATGGTTTGTAACTTACTGTTGTTTTTGTCTGAATGGTTTATAATTTATTATTGTTTTTCGTTCTTGAAACTAAATCTGTTAAAAATCTATCATTAGAGGAATGGTATCAAACCGAACGTTTTACAAACCATGATAGTCATCTTGTAGTCTCCAAACTGTAGAGACAAAAAATAATATTTTTGACCAACCAGATGAACGAAATTTATAGTTTACTCATTATAAAACTTGGTTCTAACATATTTTTTGAACGTTCATAGCATCTCCAAACAGTTATATTATAATTTTTCTAAAACAAGGCATCAAAAGTTAACATCTCTAAAAAATTACATCAAACTCCAATAACTACTCTATTTAGCAATTATAGCATTTATTATATTATTAAAATATTTTATTCATTTAATAAAATATTATTTATCTCTTCTAAATATTTAATTTCAATACATCTTATATTCGTTGGAAAGAAATAAAATATTACTTCCTTCTCCTATATAAAGTTTTTAGAGATTTCTCTAAATTTAGATATTTTTACACACTCTCTCTTCTTTTTTATACTTTACAGTACCATATAGCATAAATGTTGGAGTACAAATCTCCTTTGAATGGCTAGGCTACTTAGCAGTTGCTGAATGGTTTGATGCAGAATGATTAAGTTGTCATAATGATTAAGAATCTATTTATGATATAGTGAAAAATAAGATTTAATTGTTTGGTAATTGTTCAGAATGAATTTAGGACACTAAATGATTAAGAAAGACCCAAAATACAAAATCATTCAAAAGAATTTAGATTCATTAAAAAATGAACGTTTTCTTATCAAACAAAATTTACCTTTTACCAATTCAGATGTGAGCATTAATTCTTATACTTGGAGCATAAAATTTATTTAGGGAGAGAATGGACCATTAACTTTTATTATTTATTTGTTTCTTTTTCCAACAACAATTTATTGTAATAATCTATTAGGATTCAGGAGAGACAATATGTCACTTAATCTTTATTTTTTAAGAGTTTGTGGAATTTTAAATGAATTAATTATTTAATACTAGAAGGTTACTCGTGCAATGCATTGAAACATATTTTCATTTTAATGTTTTGTTTTGTTTTTCATCCATGTCGATATAATACGATTTTATGTGGTTTTGAGAAAGATAATGTTTTTATTTTTGAATAAAATATAAATTTGAAAATATCATATAAAATTTGCAAAAAATATATTACTATTAGTACAAATTAACTATTTAAAAGTTTTTATTTGTATATATTTTTTAATTCATTTTTTTATTATAATTTAATTTAACGTAACGAAGTAACTTAATTTAGGTTTAATAATATATATTTTTTTAATAAAAATAATAATTAAGTATTCTGTTAGAACTCAATAATTATTCTAATTATATTTTAGATTTTTTATATTTTAAAATGAGATGTATATCATCTATTTGATTATGTTTATCCACAGTTAGTTACACTATTTCAAACATAGAGCTTTAATTGTACTTATGCACAATTTACTTGTAATCTTGAATTTCAAGTAATATGCATCAATAAACAGTACTTCATGCATAAAAAATGGTTTTTAAGAGTTTTTGTCAAATACTTTATAATATAATATAGATATAGTTAATGTCAAAATTTAAAACAGAAAATAGAAACCCGCTGAAACTAAATGTAATGTTTTTGAGTACTTTTAAATTTTTTTTTGAGATTTTAAACTTTTTAACTAATATACTTATTTTAGTTATTATAAGTATTAAAACATTATTACATAAGTAATGAATGAAATATTAAAAATTAAAATTTAAATAAATAAACTTATTGCTTTGCTTGATTGGAAATTGTATTTAAGAATGTTTACCTGTAAAAATCAACATTTTCATTTAAACATTATTTAGCAAACATAAACTAGCTTATAAGTTAACTTTTTTTTTTTGTATACACGTTTGGATGAAAATAAGCTATCTTATTAGCTAGTTTATTGAAACACTAGTAATTGAAGTAGCTTATGAGTAGTTTTTTTTTTTGTTATTTTTTCAATTATATTTCTCATTAATATTAATTATTGTTCATTACTATTGATTATAAATAACTATTAATTCTTAAAAAAATTATAATTACTAATATTAATAAAAAGTTAATTAATAGTATTAATATTAGTTGAAATAACTAATTTTGATTATCTATTAACTGTCAACAATAGAAGAAATGCAACTTCAATCTTAGATAAAATGAAGATTTAAAAATAGATAAAATGAAGATTTGAGGGATTTTTTATTTAATAGATTTTTCAAAACTTTTTTTTTAATTAATCTGGATATCCAACCCGCTATACGAGCTGACTAAGCCCAAGACGACTATTTGCTTTGTAAATAGCCTGGAGTCACCATATTTGAACCTTTGTGGCCAAATGGGATTTTTATTTCTTCTTGGATTTGAACCTGAGACCTCTTGGTACTTTTGACCTTTGGAGCCAAGCTCAAACCAATCAGACACCACCCTTGCGGTTAAGGTAAAATGAATAAATTAGTAGGAAAGATAAGGTAAAATGTATAAATTAGTAGGAAAGATAAGGTAAAATGTTTCAAATTTGAATAATTCGCTAAAAATGATTGCTTAAGAGTGAGAAATGGTATTTAATTATTTTTCACAATATAAGAGTTTTTGAAATTAAATGTTTAAAAAAAATAAATAATATATAAATTTATATATACACACATATATATACATATATAGAGAGAAGGGGGAGTTTCTTCTGTTAATTATTAAGAGGATGTTAACTATACAAACTTTGTGATAGATTCATGTAAAAACCGAAAAAAAATAGGAACATCCTGATAATCATTCATCTAACGATATGTATGTACATATGCATACTTCGTGTGTATAAAGAAAGCTTAGGATGGTTTTTGTCATTTTGTGTGGTAATTGATGTTGTAGGAAGTGTAGCAGGAAAAGTGGAGTAAAATCAAGTCCATGGAAGATTATTTCTGCATGTAATATTCTTGACACTTGTAACAATCGGATGGAAAAGGGGAGGTAAGGTCTAAAGCATTTCTCTCTAAACCTCTAATTTCTTGCTGAGGAAGGATGATCCGGATTCATGGCATCAATTCTCTCTCTTTATGTGTGGACCAAATCTACCTCTACTAAATTCATCACCATTCCCTTCATCTTTTCTGATGACTTCAAGTCCAATAACACCAAACAAAACCACAAATCACAGAATCCACCCTCCCTTCAGGTTTCATCTTTTCTACATTTCCATTTACTTTCATCTTTCCCTCTGCAAATATTCCCTACCTTCTTCAATAGCCTCATAATAAACGAAAAAGATGGTGTTTTGCCGGAAGATTGTTAGTTTTTCATGAAACAAGCTGCTGTAAATAGAGCCATGTTACTGGGGTTCTTTTAGAATGGCCAAGGAACATGTTGGATCACCAAAATATCACCAGCTGGAATCAAGAAAGAATCATGCCACATGGATCCTGTCTGTTAGTGGACTTTGCATCTTGTTCTATGCATTAGGAGCTTGGCAAAGTAGTATCGCCCCAACAACCCAAACTGACATCACCAATAGAGTTGGATGTGAAAATGGACCTAATGAAGCTATTCATTCATTCTCATCATCATCGTCGTCATTGCCATCACCATCATCATCGCCCGTGTTCTTGGATTTCGAAAGTCACCATCACTTGGTAGATGAAGAAGATTCACAAGAACTGCAAGAGTTTCCAACATGCAATATGTCCTACAGTGAATACACTCCATGCCATGAAAGAGAAAGGGGAAGGAAATTCGATAGAAATATGATGAAGTTTAGAGAGAGACATTGTCCAAACAAGGAGGAGCTCCTGCGTTGCCTTATACCTGCACCACCAAAGTACAAGCTACCCTTCAAATGGCCAAAGAGTAGAGACTATGCATGGTTTGATAACATTCCTCACAAAGAGCTTAGCATTGAGAAAGGTCATCAGAATTGGATTAAAGTTGAAGGTGACCGCTTTAGATTTCCAGGAGGCGGTACTATGTTTGCTCGTGGAGCTGATGCTTACATCAATGATATCAACGAACTCATCCCTCTTACTAATGGAAGCATTCGGACTGCACTTGATACAGGGTGTGGAGTAAGTATTGTATATATAGCTTTTGGCTTATGTATGTCATTCTTCTATTTTTTCCCACTAACAAAATAGGCTTAATAGAACATCAAATATGTTTAAATGTATAATGTATTAATAAATGTTGTATTAGATACATATATATATATATATATATTTGACGTCTTATAAAGCCGATTTAGTTGTAGTAAGCCCTTAGATTGAAGTTAAGAAGTAAAAATCTTGATGAATGTTGGGATGAAGAGTATAATTTTTTTTTGTGTTATCAAGGTTGCAAGTTGGGGTGCATACTTGCTCAAGAGGGACATAATAGCAATGTCTTTTGCTCCTAAGGACACACATGAAGCTCAAGTATGGTTCGCGTTGGAGCGTGGAATTCCCGCTATAATTGGCATTATGGGATCACAACGACTTCCTTACCCAGCAAGAGCATTCGACATGGCTCATTGTTCACGATGCCTAATTCCATGGAGTAAATATGGTAATTAAGGTTTTACAAAGCATTAGCATATCAGCTATAAAACTTGAAAAATCGTATCCTGTTTCTATATGCTAATGAATTAATTAGTTTGATTCAATTGTGATTGATGTGCAGATGGACTATATCTAATTGAAGTGGATAGAGTTCTAAGGCCTGGTGGATACTGGATACTTTCTGGACCTCCTATTCACTGGAAGAAGTCCTGGAAAGGTTGGGATAGAACTCAAGAGGATTTGAAACATGAACAAGATGGTATTGAGGATGTTGCCAAACGTCTTTGTTGGAAAAAAGTGATAGAAAAGGGCAGTCTTGCTGTGTGGCAAAAACCAATCAACCATATCGATTGCATCAAAAGTAGAAAGGCTCATCACAAGCCACATATGTGCAAATCAGGCTATGCCGATGAATCTTGGTACTTCTAGTTTCATTTCCTCACTACATTTATGCATAATGTGCAAACTATGACAAATCGGTTTTATAAGACTCCAAATATATGTCTCAATGTCCTGATAAACACTTTACTGTAACACCTTTGAATATGATGCACAATTGTTTGGTTTTATAGTCATAAGTATTACAAACCAATCTATAGAACATTTAGATACATTTGGCATTCTATAAAGCGGATTTTGTTGTAGTGGCATGTGATCTGGAAGTTATAACATCATCACAATATATTTATAATGATATTTGGTGTGTATTGAATGGATTAAGGTATAAAGAACTAGAAAGTTGCATTACACCCATGCCGGAGATAAGCAGCTCGGATGAAGTCTCAGGTGGAGCTCTAGAAAAATGGCCAGAACGTGCATATGCTGTCCCCCCTAGAATCAGCAGCAACTCAGTAGCGGGCATCACACTGGAGAAGTTCCAAGAGGATGCCAAACTTTGGAAGGAGCGAGTGACACATTATAAAACCATCGTTACCTCTTTACCTCAAGGAAGATATCGTAATATAATGGACATGAATGCTTATCTTGGTGGATTTGCAGCAGCTTTGATGAAATATCCTGTGTGGGTAATGAACGTCGTTCCTGCCAATTCACAACCCGACACTTTAGGGATAGTTTATGAAAGAGGATTCATTGGGGTTTATCATGATTGGTGTGAAGCATTCTCGACTTATCCACGAACATACGATTTCATCCATGCAGGTGGTGTTTTCAGCATGTATCAAGATCGGTACAAGAGTTGTCTTTTTGCGTGTTTTTTGAATTCATTATGAATAATTTTAAGGTGGCCATGTCTTTAATGGTTAGAATACTTGTTTTTAAAGGTGCGACGCCATAGATATTCTATTGGAAATGGATAGAATCTTGCGGCCAGAAGGGACTGTTATATTCAGAGATGAGGTGGAAGTAATCGAAAAGATTAAAAGTACAGCAGAACATATGAAATGGAACACCAAGATCATTGACCATGAAAGTGGAGCATTCGGCAAGGACAAAGTCCTAGTTGCTGTCAAGAGTTACTGGACGAGTGAAGCTAAAGAGGAGGAAGATGACATTGAATCTAACTAATGTTGCAAGTGAAATTTTTTCTTGCTGCTCTTTGGCTTGTAACATTTTCAAGATCAAGCTTCAAAGTAAGGTTATGATCATTGATGATCAAATGAAATGGAGGCACCATTGGTACTAGGAATTTATACAGCTTCAGGATGAATATGTGAATCGATGTATTATTTGGTTTCTGAACTGGGCACTTAACAATGATAGCTGATTATGGATCTTGAATGAGAGGTTTGAAGTCTAGTTTGGAAGGATTCTGGTTTCTTCATCGGCTACTGTAACTTTTTCTGATGGATTTTTGTAGCTAGGAAGTGTAATGCAACTTACTTTTAATCTAGTATTTTGACTATTTTCTAGTTGTGATTAGATTCTTTGTCTAGAAAAAGGAGAAAGAAAAGGAAGCATTAGATGAGAGGAGCATAAGGAAAACCTCAGGAATTACACTTTGCAAGGCTTGTTCGAACAAGTTTCGAACCTGAAACACATAGAACTGAATCACCATCATCTTCTTGGTTACAGTTACAAGAACGTGAGTAAGAAGAAGAATCTTTCTTCGCCATCACCAATGCTTGCCCTTGTCTTCTTTCATAAAAAGGATTAGGGCCCCTTTTGTTTCCTTCTACTTGTTGATCGATCGATTGAGGGACTTTTGTATTTAAGAATTTGGTTCTTCTGCTTTTAATTGAACTGGATAAACTCTGGTTGTTCTTGGAATGGTAGAATTTCCTTGCCTAAGGAATTTGAATTTCAAAATCCCAACAACAATAGAATCCAATGGAAGAGATCGTTCGAATCAGTAACAACAACAAACAATGTCTGCAATTATGTGTTGGAAGAGATCGTTTTTTAAAGACCTTCCAACGTCGCCGAATTCTGTATCTCCTCTTGCTACCAAGAAACTTCGTTTTCTCCGTTTTAGGGTTAAAAAGGTAATTTGGATTTTAAGGCGGATAAGTTGTTTTTGATAAGTTATTGATAAATTAGAATATAGTAACTTATCAAAAACTCTTTATTACCGGATTGATACCGGTACAAACATAATTATTTACCCTCATCCAAAAGCTAAAAACGTTACCGATACCACACAACACTAAGTCAATAAGTACTTTAAATAAGTAATCTCAAACACTCGGAGACCACTAAATTAAAATATTTTCTTTACTGTTCATGAATATGTGGATTATTTGACACATGTTCCACCATTTTTTCAATTTGTGTTATGTGGAGGTGTCCTCTTTAAATTTTTTCTTGGTGGCATAGCAAAACCTAGCCTTATTCTGCATCAATTTCATCATTTTCCTTCTTGATAACTGTGTACGAGTTTAGACCCAGTTCGTGTTCATCAAACCATTTCTGTAAATTAAATCCTCTTCCATCAAAACCTGATCCGCAAAGAGGAACCAGAGACATGGGAGCCCTACCTGTGGTTTATACATTGGGATTCACCTCTAATCATTTCGGATCTCATGGCAACAGGCTGAGCGACGTCCGAAGAACTGTAAATACTTGTGTAACAATGTCTCCGGCAGCCAAGATTGAATCAACTTTTACCGGTGGCTGCAAGATTCGACAGAGGTTGAGGAGGTTATCTTCGTTCCCATCAAGTTCAAGATCCTTCACTAGCCATCTCTGCAAGTCTCAACTCGTTCAAGATTTTGCCCCTGCAGCTTCTGCAGGCTACGCTGTTCTTCTCCTTGGCGGCGGCCTATTTGCCTGTTAGTTCTTTAAATTGCTGCCAATTTGTTGAATCTACTATCTTCCCTTACTATGAAAATAGTTATTAAACCCTAAATCTTGAATCTTTTTGGTTTGATTTCATGTTTTGCAAGCAGATAACAAATCAGGAAGCAAAGGGTCGCTTTTTGGCGGACTTACGGGGGCAACTCTTATGTCTGTTGTAAGTGTTGCCTTGTTTATGTTTTTCCATTCATTTGCATCACGCAATGTTAAACATTAGTTTTAGTTTTCATCAAGTCTGGAATGGATAAAGCTGATTGTCTGAATTAATTTGGGAGGGTTTTTTTCATAGACGAAAGGAGCTTGAGGGTCTGTTTGGAAAAGAAAACTTGGGTTTCTGCGTAAAGCTCCCTTTAAAAGCTTACAGACACGCCACTTTCTATACAAGTTATGTATAGTTGGCCGAATAAGGTGTGAGTCTCATTAAGCTTGTTAAGCTATTGACAAACAGACCCTAAGTACTATATAGATGTTGTTTGTGTGGATTAATTTGTCTGTATAGATTAAGAAATGTTTTATATGGGAGGGTATTTTCATAAATGGAAGTAGCTTGTTTTTTAATTGGGAGGGACAAGTGTGGAAAAAACATGGTTTTCTACATAAAGCTTCCCTCTAAAAGCTTATTGAATAAGCCACATTCTATATTATTAAGCCACTACCAAATAGACATATATAACTGACTGAATAAGTTGCGAGTTCATTAAACTGCTAACAAATAGGCCTCTAAGATGTGTATAACTACTAAATTCCAATTTGCCATCTATGCTTTAGCTACTATAATAAAGAATTACACCTAGATTTTTATGTTGTGAGAATATATGCAACTTATTAGATTACTGTCAAAAAAGCGTTTATGGAGACAAGATAGGCTCTAACATATACATATGTTCCAAGATTTAATCGAGGTGAGACTCTAACACGCCCGTCCAATTGAGGCTAGATGGGTACCGAATATCCTAGTGTGTCGAGAGGGGTCTAGACGAGTATAGATTGCCCTAGAGTGTTGAGTTCCTAAAAGTGGTAGACTATGACTCTGATACCATGTGAGTACATGGAACCTGTTACTTTCCAAAAGAGCCCTTTAAGTAGAGAAGACAGGTTCTAACATATATAGAGGATAAATGGTCCAAGTCAAGCAGATATGAGAATCTAATATATGTCATGATAGAAAGGTTTAGCAATATTCTTCCGTTAATAATTACCATTTATAAATCGGTACTTTACTGGAAGCTCGTGATTATGTGAGATATATGGTTTTCACTGGCAGGCCTACTATCTTATGCAAACACCTGAGACGAAGGAAATTGGCGATGCACTTGCATTTGGAGCTTCTCTTCTTTTTGCCTCTATATTCGGTATGAATATGGATTTCTATCCTCTTGCATTCTAAGATTGTTCAAGTAATCATCTTCACAACTTAACGGCTGAAATTCGTTTTGTTTTGCTACTGTTTGCTGCAGGCATTCGTCTTGCAGCCACGCGTAAAGTGATTCCGGCAGGCTTTTTGTTAGGCATTTCAATCAGCTTAATGGCAGTGACCTTTTCAGCTTATTTACAAGATAGGATCTGATGAAAGATAGTTTGCCTTTAGTTTCCTGTTTGTTGTAAGTTGGCACCATTCTTGCTTTTTCATCTTGTATGTTAGTCAATATAAGATCGTTTTCCTTATGATTTGTTTCAACTTGTCCCTTAGGAAATTGTGATTGCCCTCAACATAGAAAATGTGGCTTAGGGCCTGTTTGTTAGCACTTTAATGAGCTTAACGAGGCTCACAACTTATTTGGTCAGCCATACATGACTGTTTGGTAGTGACTTAATGATGTAAAAAATAACCTAGGGGCCGTTTACCAAACGCTTACCCGAGTAAACACTTGCCAAGTAATATTACCTCACTGGATGAATATGGCAAGGACCAAGAATCTTACTCGGTAAAAGCGAGACAAGGACCAAGAGTCTTACCCGGTAATTGAGGGCGACGACTCTTACCATGGTAAGCGTTTACCGGGTAAATTATTGCATATGATATCGTTTTGATGGACTAAAATTTTACCCGGTAAGTAAATAATAGTGTTAAATTTTACCGGTAAGCATTTACCGGATAAGTGTTTGGTAAACGGCCCCTTATTCGATAAGCTTATAGGGGGAGCTTTATGCAGAAAGACAAGTTTTTTTCCAAACTTGTCCCCCCTATTAAAAAACTTGCCCCTTTCATCTAAGAAAAACACACCCCTTCCATCAATGAAAAAACACATCCAAACAAAAACCTTCTGAATCTATACAGACAGATTAATCCATACAAATAACTTTATCCATACATGGCTTAATGAAAAACCAACCAAACAGCCTTTGTACTTTTGAAGATCATATCCCAAAGGCTATAATTGAAAGGGACACAATGATTTATGTTTTGTTCAACAGGACACCTATTTTGGTGGTACAAAAAAGTTTCGTTTTTATCCCACCTTGTTTCATGTCTATGCGAAACGATTTTCTATACTGTCATGTTCTGTCCTATCTTATATTGTATTGGTGTGCAGCCAACAATTACATCATCAATCAAGACACTCAAGATTGGTGAGATAATACCATTTACATTTAGTTTGAAGCTGAATGCTATGGAAGACTGTTTGGCTTGTATTACTGGTCTTTTTGCTTGTTCAGAAATAGATAAAGAAGGGAACAACATGAATGCCAAAGGGTAGCAGGGAAAGACACATGGGGTTTTGAAGATTCTTGTATCTTGCCTCATGTTTCATGCTCTAATCGCTTGTGAATATGCTTTTGTTTATTTGTTTTGCAAGTCTTGTTATGATGCTAATGACACTTGCATAATAATTGTATTAAAAGCACAAGCTTGTTTAGTGGTAGATGGAATCATTACCAGAAACAATCATTTCACATGAGTGGTGGAGCCTGGATTGATGCCATAAATAATTAAATTTGATTCTCAGATGCAAACTAGAATTTCCCAACTACATATGTTTACCTAGGGACTGAACGTGTTACCTGAACACATTATTATTTCTGTTTATTGGGTCGGTATGTATTTTCTTACCCACGTAACATATCTTACCTAATTAACGTTTATCCAATTTGTTTTGGTAAATGATCCTTCGTCTTAGACATAAGAAGTATAAGGGATGTTTGCAACTTACGATGGTATTTGTACAAATTGTTTGGATGTGGGGGGTAGGCAGAATATCGATATCATACCGAAAAGGATTGGGTTTATAATGCATATATTGTGGGTAATGTTATCGAAAGAAAGATGGTTGACAAGACTAATGAAAAGAGGAAGAAAACAACAAATCTTGTAAGAGCCATTATTGGAAGTCATGATCGCGGTCTGGGTTGGTGGGTCGGGTCGGATTTGAATAGTGGCACAACGACCCAGTACCAATATTCGTAACCAAGAGCAGGTGAACGGAAGGAGTGATGAAGTCAAAACTTCCCGACAGAGTGTGATAGTGGTGGGGACGTTTATTTAGTTTGGAGAGGAAAATGAAATATGACCATTAGTTTAAAGGGAATATGATGATTTGTTGAAGTGGGAAGAAAGTGTCAAAAACAAATTTAATCATGAATTGTGTCCATCATAATTAAATGCATGCATTTTCTAGTTTTTATTTGTTATTGATGTTCATTTTCTATAATGTGAACATATATTTTAAAAATTATATACTGTTACAGAAAAATTTAGATGACATTTGATTCGTTGAAATCTGAAATAATGTAAAGAATTGGTATGGGTCAGTTTCATTGACCAAATTCTATTCATTTAGTACGGAATTCCAATTCCACATATAATGGAATTTAAATTCCTTGGATTCTTGTACAGAATTCAAATTTTCGTTTCATCCAATTATTTAAGAAAGACTATTTTGTTCTTATATCGTCACTACTACAACACTGTTGTTGCCATCACCATTATACCTGTTGTCGCCACCATATAAGCTAAGCAATAAAATATGAAAATATCATAAAAGGGTATTTTAGTAATTCGTTACTACTTTATTATAATTATGAAATTATATTAACCATTTCAATAAATTCCATCTAATATGGTTTACTGTAAAGAGTTGTATTTAATTTGAATTAAAAAGATAATAAAAATGTTTTTTAATCCAATAAAAAAAAAAACGTTGATAATAGGCAGGCAGCATCAGCTGTGAGACAGTCCAAGGTAACTGGCTGTGACATGAGCATTTGCTTTTTGAAGGTGAAATTGATGGCCTGTGAAGAGTTGACCTTCTCGTTTGTCCTCTCCTTTCCCTTTGTGAAATATGACCCACATACACTCCCAACTCCCTTCTCGTTCGACTCCATTACAGTAGCAGGTTTCAGCTTCTTCCTTATATAAACTCTCCATTCTCACTATATACATGTTCATCTTCAACCTCGATCTTCCTTCTTCATAGAAACCACTGTAACTTTGTTCCTTCATTCGTCTCTTCGTATGATTATAGTTCTGCAACTTTATCTTTCTCTTCCTTAATTGAACTTCTATAAAAACCTTCCAAGTATGTAACTTCGAACAATCCATCTATTATTTTCGGTAAAAAAAACCAAAAAGATTTGAAAAAAAAGAGATCTTGCTTCGATCTGGATCGAGTTAAGACGATTGTGTAGAAATACCTTTATAAAAATCGACAAATTATGTAAGGTATTTGCCACTGATCTTTAGATCCTATCTGAAAAAACCCAAAAAAAATTGTTCTTTATTTATTTAGTCGGTAGCATAGGTAATTTGGGAGTGAAGAGGGAATCGAAGTTGTTGGAAATGGAAGGTGGGGATGGGTCAACGCCACCAGTATCAGCGCCGGCAACGCCTGGAACTCCCGGAGCTCCGTTGTTCACATCTCTGCGAGTGGACTCCTTGTCGTATGACCGCAAGTCAATGCCCCGTTGCAAGTGTCTGCCTGTTGACGCCCCATCATGGGGTGCCCCTCATACCTGCTTCACCGATTTTCCTGCCCCCGATATCTCTCTCACCCGAAAGGTACTCCACATTCTTATAGATAATCTTTATGCTTTTCTGGTTACTTAAAAAACTCCCCTGTGCCAATTATCAAAACATCTTGAAGCTAATTTTTCAACTTCTTATCGATGATTGTATAGTTCAGTGTCGAACCAATGTAATTGTAGAGTTAAATTTTGATTGTGGTGGTGGGATATGCAGTTGGGGGCAGAATTTGTGGGAACGTTTATATTGATATTCGCGGCAACGGCAGGACCGATAGTGAACGAAAAGTACACAGGATCGGAGTCGCTGCTAGGAAATGCAGCATGTGCAGGGCTGGCGGTGATGATAATAATACTGTCGACGGGTCATATCTCGGGAGCCCATTTGAACCCATCGCTAACCATCGCATTTGCAGCACTGCGTCATTTTCCATGGGCACAGGTCCCTGCTTATATCTTAGCACAAGTATCGGCCTCCATTTGTGCTTCTTTTGCTCTCAAGGGTGTCTTCCACCCTTTTATGTCTGGTGGTGTGACTGTTCCTTCTGTTAGCACTGGCCAAGCTTTTGCTCTTGAGTTCCTCATAACCTTCAATCTCCTGTTTGTTGTCACAGCTGTTGCTACCGATACTCGTGCTGTACGTATACACATTCTTTGTTTGATCCCTCATGAATATGTTCATAATGTATCTAATTGGTAAATGTGTGTATATATGTATGTATTCAGGTGGGAGAATTGGCTGGTATAGCAGTTGGTGCTACTGTTTTGCTCAACATTCTTGTTGCTGGGTAAGTGTTCATTGGACTTTCTTCTTGCTTGTTAGATTTGAAACGCCATGTACTTGATGATTCTTGTTTGTATTGTAGGAAATCAAGTGGTGCTTCGATGAATCCGGTGCGAACTCTAGGTCCGGCGGTTGCAGCAGGGAACTACACGGTGATATGGGTATACTTATTGGCACCGACACTTGGAGCACTTGCCGGAGCTGCGGTCTACACATTGGTGAAACTTCCGGCGGTGGACGGAGATCAACCACGAAGCTTCCGTCGTTAGGTACTGGATATTGGCATGCAGGGTATATAGTAGCTGCCTCCTTATCTTTATGTGGTTATACGATCGAATAAAAGTGGGGTGCGAATGTGAGGTGGTTGTTATGTGTTACATATGGTGTTGGTTGCTTAATTATTGTAATTAAAGAATTAATGCATGGAGATATTATATATAAAACATGTATGTTTGTGATATTTGAAGTCCAATTGATTTGGGACCAAACTTTGATTCTGAAAAAGTTTTGAGGACCATTAGAAAATTTTGAAACCATTTTGTAATTTGTATATATATTAGATTTTGGAGATGGATGGGGCTCTTTTCATTGAAAAGAGGTTTGGACTTTGGATCATTGGATTGGAATTGGATGTGAAAATGGATTCCCTAAGAGGCCCAGACCAGTTAGTATTTCACTGAAGCCCAAGGAAGTAAGCGAAGATGGCCAAAATGGGCCTGGGATCAGGACCGATTGAGCTGTGCGGGAGCAGGACTACTAAGGATCGATTATGGACCGACGGTCTGGGTCCTCTAGGACCATTTATGATTTTTATGAAAATTCAAGGCCCGGCCCACCTAGCCCGAGAGTGGTTACAGGACCATACTTATACATGGATTCGATTTAAAAAAAAAAAGTTTTAATTAATTATATATCAAGATTTTTACCAAAAAACTAAATTGTTACTTTTAAGTTTTTCAAGTTCTTTTTGGAGTTTTTTGAAGTATTCCAATACTAAATTTTAAAAATCGTAATTATAAAAACATCTATAACATTTTTGTGTGAAAAAGATTTGAAGTATGACCAAAATAGAGATTTAAAAGTGTATTTCAATAAGATATTATACAAAAAGAAATCATCAAACAAGATTTTTTATATGATTAAAATCGATTCTTGGGGCCAAGAAATTTGGGATAGATTTGGTCCTGTTTTGGGACCGGTTCTAAGAACCAGGCTTTGTACATGGAGAACGAGTTAGGCGTTTTTGGTTGACACAACGACCAGCTCTAAAAGAAAAATATTGGAACATGAGCAATTTGAGTCTGACTTGAAATCGGTTTTTGGCCATCTCTAAGCTACTTTGGAGGCTGGGAGAAATCATACAAAGTACGTGTTTTTTCATGAACATGAGAATTGTCATAAAAAATAATATTAAAATATATAACATGTTAACGAATAATTGAAGTTGTTTTATGTATTTCTCTAAAATTAARATAATGAAGATGATAATATCTATGATTAACACCGTCCACAATAAAGATGATTAATCAACCTTTCATTATTACAAAAAAATGAACAAAATGAAAAATTATGATTAATTAAATAAGGTTTGTACGGTTTGTATAAATAACGTGGTTTGCAAAGTAAACATCCTCTCTCTCTCTCTCTCTCTCTCTATATATATATATATATATATATACACATATATAATATGAATATAATCAAATGAGAACCAAAAAAGGTTACAAACTCGTGAGAATCAATATAAAAATAATTTTTCTCATGATTTTTCTTTATCATGACATAAAAATTTGTTTTACATATGTTTGTGTTTACCTTGTGAAAAATATACACGTGAAACTTTTTTTGTTGATTTAGTGAAACGAAAAATATAAGTTGAAACAAATATATGTGAATCAATATCTTAAATTCTAGCATTTAATGAAAAAATGATAAAAAATATTCTTAAATTAGTTCTCACATATATTAATAACTTTTTATGTTTGTTATTTTATTTGACCCCTCTATGTATATATACAAGAGGTTATGCTGCTGAGATGGGATGAGACTAAAATGGAGTTAAGTTAACGTACCTAATCCTTTATGACAGAACCATTCAATTCATTAACAGATTTAACTTGCATGGAGTTAATTAACCTACCTAATCTATTACAAAACATTTTCAATATGAACATGGCCGTGTCTGTAAACTTAACATCGAATCGTCTACTAGATCTCCGGCAACAAAAAAACCCGGAAAAATACAAGCGCTCGCCTTCATGATCGATCAGGAAATACTAACGAAAGAATCTAGAAGATCAATCATGGGATGTGAGTAATTAAAGATAAAAAGAAAGAAAAGGGAAATGAAATGAATAACCGAGGGACAAAGCAAAGGTAGCTAGCAGGAGAAGAAATAAAATACATGCACATGTGAATATAAAGTGCAAGTGTTGATGCATCATCATCATCATATATAAAATATGATTTAATTATTCTTGATTGTGTTTGGAAGTTTCTGCATATTTGTTCTCAACTGGTGGATGCATAGAATCATTCTTAAAAGAAGAAGCAGCAGCAGCTGCTATATATATTTCACATGAGCAGTGGAGCCTAAATGGGGTGATACCAAATTTGCTTCTGAAGCTACTTAATACATCAGCAGTAGAATCATCAATATGCACCAGATCCAATGCTTAACACCTCAGAATTACATATACATATATATACATATATATATATATATGTATATATACATATATATATATATACATATATATATATACATATATATATATATGTATATAATTTATATGTTAGTCAATGATTAAACAGGTATAATATTCGAGAGAGAAGGTAATATGCAATAATGCGGCAATACTTTATAATATAAGTTTATAATATGATATTGTAGGATGATGCCCTTTCCTTTTACTCTTTCTACTTCATAATAATAATAATAATAATAAAAATAATATAATAAGTCAAAAAGACTCTAGACAAAGTAAAGCCCACATGATATCATCACATAATGGCAATTTTTAATCAGTATTATTGCATTTTTTCTTGATTTCATGGATTTGTTAGAAGGATAATTAGCCACTTAATTAAAACACTAATCTAGGCACTAGACAGGCTAACAATACCCAAAGGACATTTAACCTGACAGTATGTAAGTCTTTGACTTTTTAGAAGGTTAAGAGTTCAAAAAACTTTACCAAATATGAGTATGATATGTAAGTTTATTTATTAATTTGCTGTATATAAATATTATCTGCTTATAAAATAAAAAAAACAATACCCCAAAGACGTGCTTTGGTATTTGTTAATTAAAAGATGATGAGATCAATTGGGAGGTGGGAAGAAAGTGCAAAAATAAATAGTAATCAGAAGTGTTTGAATCAAGATCAGATTCATAGGGTTAATTGCACATGTTTTTAATAATTATTATACAAAACCATTTTCACCATTATTTTTAAACCGTAAACTCATTCATTATCTAATAATATTTTAACCAAAACTCAACGAGTACTGATATTCCATCTTTTATCTGATCAATCACGATCGTAGTCTTTGTTGACTTCGTAGTTAGGCTCTCATCGTCACAACTTGGGTTGTGACATTATTAAAGCTTCAAAATCAAGACATATTTTTTACATTTTCGATGAATAAATTGAGTTTATTTTAACACAAAAGAGACAAAAACAAGAAAGTAGTTAAATGAGATATAGCTAGCGACTGCTAGGAGAGAGAATGGTGTGAGGATTATTGGCCTAAGGGTTGACTTTCTACTTCCCTTTCAATTCCATTATACATACATGACCCACATTCCATCGTCCTTCCCGTTCCATTCCAACCTCTGCAAACCCATTCCATCGTCCTTCCCATTCCATTCCACCACCACCAGCTTCATTTCAGCTTTTTAAACACATCCTTTGAAACCATTTTCACTATATATACATCCATCGTCTTCAATCTGGATTGCTCGATTCTCTGTCTTCCTTGATCATATCTTCATGAAAACCAGTGTAAGTTAGCTCTCATTCAGTGATTTCAACCCAGAAAGATAAGACATTGTATGATTACAGTTTTACGATTGTGTCTTTCCTTCATCTAGTTCAGTAATCAAGCCTGGCAATCTTCGAAATTTCTCTTCTTTAGTCTAACATTTATAAAAAACCTCCCCAGTATGTAAATTTAGGCAATCTTTGATTTCTCCAGTTGAAAAAACAGAAAAAGATTTGAAAAAAAAAAAAAGAGATCTTGTTTCGATCTGGCTCGAGTTCAGTCGATTGTGTAGAAATACCTGTATAAAAATCGACAAATTATGTAAGGTATCTGCCATTGATCTTTAGATCCTATCAGAAAAAATCCAAAAAAAAAATTGTAGTTAGTTTCTAGTATAGATAATTTGGTAGTGAAGAGGGAATCGAAAGTGTTGGAAATGGAAGGTGGGGATGGGCCAACGCCGCCAGTATCAGCACCGGCGACGCCTGGAACTCCCGGAGCTCCTTTGTTCACGTCTCTGCGAGTGGACTCCATGTCATATGATCGGAAGTCAATGCCCCGTTGCAAGTGCCTGCCTGTTGGTGCTCCATCATGGAGTTCAACTCACACCTGCTTCACCGATTTCCCATCTCCAGACATCTCTCTCACCCGAAAGGTACTCTTCATTCTTTATAGTTTTAGGGCTGGGTTGTTAGCAGCTTAATGGAATAAGCTTATTTGGTTAGCTATAATCTTTGTAATGATCATATGGTGATGGGGATGTGCAGTTGGGAGCAGAATTTGTGGGAACATTTATATTAATCTTCGCGGCAACAGCAGGACCAATAGTGAATGAAAAATACGCAGGATCGGAGTCGCTACTAGGAAATGCAGCATGTTCAGGACTGGCAGTGATGATAATAATACTGTCGACGGGTCATATCTCAGGAGCCCATTTAAACCCATCGCTGACCATCGCGTTTGCAGCACTGCGTCATTTTCCATGGGCACAGGTCCCTGGTTACATCTTAGCACAAGTATCAGCCTCCATATGTGCTTCTTTTGCTCTCAAAGGAGTCTTCCATCCCTTTATGTCTGGTGGTGTCACTGTTCCTTCTGTTAGTACTGGCCAAGCTTTTGCTCTCGAGTTCCTCATAACCTTTAATCTCCTGTTTGTTGTCACAGCTGTTGCCACCGATACTCGTGCTGTACGTATATGCTTTCTTTTTCTTTGTCATATATATAGAGAGGGAGGTTCAGAGGAAAACCCCCTAAAATAATGAAAAACTAAGAAATAACCTGATAGTCGTTCATCTGGATGGTATTCACATGTACATACAAGTAATTAAAGTCGTTTCTTGGTTTTTATGCACATGTGCATACTGAACAAATTGCTTACCACTTATTTGTATGCACATGTACATACCGTTCAATCAAATGGTTACCGGTGTTCCTCAGTTTTTCATTTTTTGTGGTTTTCTCATAAATCTGACCCGATACATACGTGTGTGTGTGTGTGTGTTTAGAATGTATCTCATTCGTAGATGTGTGCGTATATATATGTATGTATGTACCCAGGTGGGAGAATTGGCTGGTATAGCAGTTGGAGCTACTGTTTTGCTCAACATTCTTGTTGCTGGGTGAGTGTTAATTGGAGTTTCTCGGTGCTTGTTAGATTTGGAATCTTGTTGAAGAAATCATAAATGATAATGTTGTTGGTTAATTGTAGGAAATCAAGTGGTGCTTCGATGAATCCAGTGCGTACTCTAGGTCCAGCAATTGCAACAGGGAACTACACAATGATATGGATATACCTATTGGCACCGACGCTTGGAGCACTTGCCGGAGCTGCAGTTTACACGTTGGTGAAACTTCCGGCAGTGGAGGGAGAGCAGCAACGAAGCTTCCGTCGTTGAGGTATTGGCCTAACAGCTGCCTTTTTATCTTAGTATGTGGTGTGTGATCTTAATAAAAGGGGATATGTGGGTCCCTTAGCTTGGAACTGGTGTGCAACTGCGTGTAACACGAGAGATCGTGCATATGTTTTTATGGTTTTTGTGTTGATTATTGTAATAAAAGAATGATGTATAATATTTGAAGTTGTGATATGTTAATTAGAAATGTACAAGAACTTCTCTTTTACAACAAAGCATAAGAAACACAAACAGTAAGATAGGGGGAACTGGGCAAATGCACAGTTGCACCTCCATATCTATGGACTCTAACCACCCAACTGATCAGGATCTAGTGGAGTACACTATTGGCCACATGGCCTGCACCCAACCCAACACCCTGTGACTAATGCCACTAAAGAGTGCTTACCAGATATGGCTGAATGCCCATAATCCATTAAGAGCGTCAGCAGCAGAGGATGACATTTACACTAATTTGTTCACCAGCTTTTCGAACCTTTGAGCCATGGCCTGATGATTCTGGCTTTCATAAACCTTAACAAGTGACTGTATCGCTCTATTTATTACCTCTTTCTTTTGGTACCAAGTGGAATCATGTTCAGCTTCGAATTGGTTCACAAGAGATAAACATAGTGACCTAAGCCATTCCTCAAGAAATGATGCTTTCTACAAGAAAACAAAATAATAAACATGAGCCTTAAAACCCAGTAAGATGGAAGATATGCAATATTAAAAAAACATTTCCCTCAAATTGTCCCTAGAAACATAGAATTTGAACAGATCATAAATTGCGATTATATAAGAATAACATCATGTTCATAATCAGCAATCTACAATTATTGAGAGGACCCTCTTATGTGAAAGAGCAAGATTAGAAGAATATCGCAACATAAATCAAATGATTTTCAATACAATTCAGAAAATCGTTAGAAATTTTATGAAATACTTGATTCTTTATGCTTGTGACCCACTTGGCCACAAGCATTATCTAATGCACACGTGCAAATACATGATGTAAATCAGACCTTACCTTGATAAGGAAATCGTGTACAGAGTGATGACGATGAGTTACTGAAGCAAGCCCAAGGAGGTGCAACATGGTTGATGTTAGCTGCAGTGAAGTGAAACAAGGAATTAACTACCAATTTAACCAAAAAACTCGAAAAGGTATCAATGTGAGCCACACTATTCCTTGCAGTATCTAAGATGGAAAAGATAGCATCTTGTGATCCTTATAGTTTTACATTACAATAGAAAAATCCTTGTTAGATTTTTCCACCCAAATAACAAACAAGCATCCAAGCCCCATTCTTGAGTGCATAATAATGGAAAATAAACACCAGATATTCAAGCATGTAATCTTGCGTAGGCAAGGAAAGGCCTCAACAACCTTAACCTCCCTTTTGCCGGTTGTCAATGAACATAAAAAACTTGATCTAGATGGCATTATGTATAGCATGTCTAGAAGGAAAAAGATTAAAAAACTCAACCTGTTTCTCAAGTGCAACCCTATATTTAAAACTTGAAGGAGCAAACATCTGGTCTGTACCAAGATTCTCTAGTGTGTGCTCGACCCCTTGAACAACATCTGAGTATGACTCCCCATAATCTGCAGAAACACAATCAAAGAAAGATGAAACAGAATGGTTCAAGTTTCATAGATTGGACACACGAGATGTAATGCAGTTATGGTATATAGAATTCTGTTTATATTTTTATAGTGAGAATTTACGTCTGGACACTCTGGCCCATTATATACCCTATATACCATTTCTCCTTGTTAAAAATTAAAACTTCCTCTTCGTTTTGTTTCATGGTTCTATCCTTGATTTTTTCAACTTCATCCAAGAGCTACATTGTCTTTTTAACTGGTTATTCTACATTACAAAATGATGAGTGTTGCAGTCCTATCATATGGAGGTATCCTGTTTCTAAGGATGTGGTGCCTATTTCACTGCTGCCTTTCAAGTAAACACCAGAAAGATGAAAATATACACACATATATATAGAGAGAGAGTGAGGTTCAGGTGAAAACCCCCCAAAAAATGAAAAAATGAGGAACACCCCGGTAACCATTCATCTGGAGGGTATGCACATGTGCATCCAAGTAAGTTGTAAGCAATTTGTCCAGTATGCATGTGCATAACATGCACATGTGTATAGAAACCAAGAAATGGCTTCAATAACTTGTAATAACTTGTATGCACATGTGCATACCGTCCAAATGAATGGTTACCAGGGTGTTTCTCAGTTTTTCATTTTTCTGGGGTTTTTCCCTGAACCTCCCTATATACATAGGATAAAAAGCAACGAGGGATCAAGAGTATGACTCACCCAGTGTTGTTGCTGGGGCAGCCAATGCAGCTGCAGCTTGTATCCTGATCTTGAAATTAGAAGAATCGCGGAGCAGTAGTAACAGAATACTAAAAACTGAAGGAGCCCTATGAAAACAGAGTGGAGTAACAATCAATCATTCCTACTTTATTGCGCAAGGAACAACAACCACATTCCACCTGTTATGTTCTTAAACATAGTAAATACATACAATCATAGAAACTTAACTGCAGAAAAGCATACATGTAGATCATCATGTTGAAGAAGTGTCAATAAGCACAGGCAAATACAACTGAGCAACTAAGGGAAGGGAAATAATGGACCAAGCCAATAACTTCGATGAACTTCAGAAAGTATAGAACAATTTGCAGTTTCTAGATGAAACCTCAACTTGAACCACCTTAAATTTTTGAAAAAGCAAAAGTAAATATTACTGGATCATCAAAAATCTGCAGTAGACTGATTCTTTGCTTTTCTTTTTATCAGACTATAATAATTCAAAGTAGCAAAACTTTTAATTTAATAAAGAGCAATGGTTATTCTAGAAACAAGTCCCAAGTATGACGGTTACACAAGTAGCACATAATCAACTTGGATTAACCAATCTAAACGAGGTTAAATTCAGGGACAATTTCAACTACAATGCTCTTTTTCATTTGGCATTTAGCAAGTACGAGTGATTGTTTGAAAGCTAAAGCCAAGTATGATGGTTACAACATATTGTCACTCTTAAGTCTTAAATACATATCAGCACAGCTTTATTTACACTAAAGACAACATGCTAAGATCACATCAGCATTTTGACAACAAAATAAGTGATATTCAACTGCTTACCAATCTGTATCTTGCAGTTTTAATGTCTCATTAAGAAATAAGTTGCTCAATGCATGGCAAACATTCCACCGTACCTGTTTGTTTATCAATGCCAAAGCTTTAGAGAAAAAAACCATAATTCTTCAATTACAAAAAAGATTTCTCAAGTTAATGTTTCAGAGTCAAGGAATACCTTCACATTTCCAGTTGTAACGCAAGAAAGAAATGCCTGCACCATTCTTTCCAACCAACGTGAGTCTTCCCACGTTCTTTGCAGAAATGAAGTGGATACGAGACATCTTTCAGTTTCTGCAGAGACATGGTTTGGAGACTTTCCAGCATGTTCAGTGTCTATATGAAAGCTTGTATTGTACTCTTGCATGCCATGACCATGGCTTGAACAAGGAACAAATCTTGATAGATTACCAAGGGCTCTCACGGCATTTGCTTTGATCTAATGCAGTGATAACACAACATGTGAATTAAAAGAAACAGCAGTAGAAAAAATCCAAGATTGAAAATGGTTGAAGATGTGTCCCTCATCACCTTCCCTAGATTAAAAACACCCAAGATGGGAATCACATACATTACACATGTTTACCTTATCACCGTCCCTTGTAAGCCGCAGAGAACAATCAATGAGCAAAGAAACCATCCTAGAGCAATCCATCAGATCTAATACACATCAAAGACAAATGAAGTTAAGCAAATGAACATAGCATACAGGTAGTATAGTCTACTGCAAGTTTGATACTCACCTCCAGAAGACCCTGTGGATGTAAATCTATCAACAAAGTGGCGGAGAGAATCACACAAGTTAGCTAAAGCCCAGGAGGCTGCAATGCGAACCTAAAAGTAAGCAGATACAAAAAGTTTCAGCTGACAAGATAGAAATGCATCAAACATGATGAAAGAAAAAGATGACATACAATGAAAGAATGATTACCGAGACCAGAGAATGATGGCTATTGACTTCAGCAGCATTAATAAACTTGCAAAGGATCTCCACACTGTACCATTCAAAAAATAAGGCTCAAACAAACTAGATAATGTCTCAACTCTTAAACTTCAGATAGCAGATGGAGATCAAGGTGATGGCCTAGTTGTAAGGCATCTTCCTAACCTGAGAGCATGCAGGGTTTGAGCCTTGTCATCTCCTCATAATTTACAAAAACATGAATAGTAGCTTAAATGAAGCCCATCATACATAGGAATATAAGATATCGCCATTCAGGGCTTCATGATGAAACTAACAATTGATGCTCTCTTATCAAACGCCAATTTCTTGGATATCCCGAAAGCTCTCTTCTTGGCAAATATTTGAATTGGTTTATCTAAATGTCTTCCGTTAGAGACAATAACACAATCATAAGCTGTTGCCTCATCTTTTCCTTAATTCATGCCACCTCGTCCTTCTAATGAATATCCTCATTTATAATCCTATTTATCACTGGGAATTAGAATTTGTGAAGGACCAATATAGGAAGTTAGGTTTTGGGGTGGCCATTAATTTTCCATGTTTGAGCACTAAATGTAGGGTGGGCATTAGGAAGACGATATCATGGGTGAAAGAAATAGACAACATACTCCAGCAAGAAAGCAGTAATGCTAGAGGCAAACTCTCATACAAACATCAAAGATTACATCAATATGCCCTTTACCCAAAACTAGGTTAAAAAGGCCATCCAAGCTCACACGTAAAAATTATACATCACTCTATTGTTATGAATAAGGATCAGAGCCATATATAATGGAAGTGTGCATTATTGACATCTAAATAGCGTTATGATGTATTAAGTACAGTAAAAATGAATACATTTTATAATAACAAAAGATACAGGTTTAGTAACCTGAAATACTAGAATCCTACGCCCTACAGCATACTTCCTATGTCTCATGAAAATTGCAACAATAATAGGCACACATCTTGACGAATGGGTTGAAAATACAGGATTAGTAACCCATCCTCAAAATAAAAGCAATGTGTAACTATTAATTAGAAAATGAAAATTTTAAATTTATTATCATTTCAAATTTGATGTACCTGTTAGTAGGAGACAAACAGGTAGGTTCGATTATGATGTTCATATAAAGCAAAACTCAGACACTCCTCACCTTTGGTGAGCCTTGAACCCCTACCTCTAGGAAGGTTCGATTACCGGGTACCGCTAGACCAATGGCCCTTTGGTTCACCAGCATCTAACTAACTAGCTAACTAGTCTTTCAGGTTTGGAATCTTCTCCAGGAAAAGGCAATGTTACAATCAATATGGACCATTCTAAAATGAAAATTGATGCATCGTTCTTGGGACGAAGGGACTACTAAATAATAGATTATATTTATATCTTAAATCATAATACCCAACTTCCCAATATTAATTTCTTAGAACAACCTTAATTCCATATATTTAACATCATATACAATTGAAACTTTCTTCAAAAACACAATTAGCTGAAACTCAAAAAAGTAGAAAGTCAAAGTGGAGAACCAAAGTACCTCTTAAAAACTTGTGGAAAACATGCAATTACGCCAATGGCACGACAAGCAGCAGATCTTACTGATGGGACCTCATCATCAAAAGCAGCATTGATCTACAAACTTTAACATAAGTATAGTCCATATAAATGAAGAAATTGTGCTGTGCGTGTCAATATATAAGGTACTTGAAACTAGTTCTATCCCACATTAAGCGTACCCCTTTGACCTTCCAAGAAAAAAGCAAGCCATATAAATTACCTGAAGTGCTCCTATGATGGGTTACGTCATAATTTATAAATGTTGTTGCATTAATTTACAGTCAGCAAGGGAGAATAAAGTATTTTAATGTTTCCAAGAGCATCTGATGACTACATAGAGATTAAATCAAGTTATACGGTGATTCTGAAGCGCATTATGAGGACTTCATCATAAAAAATTGTTCAACAGGGGAATTGATATCTGATATGGTGATAACGAAAATAGTAAGGCCGGCATCTATAGTAGGATGGTTTAAGCATGAGATGATCTTGTTAGACTCTTACAGAATAAGTGATAATCTGATGCTGCTTGTCCTCCGGAAGGGAAACGAAAACACTGGACGTTATTCCAGCAAAACAAGTAACTGATGCAGCCCTCATCTTCCAAAAGAAAAGCAAAATGTGATTAGCACCATGTAAATGTACGATTAACATCTTTTCACATTGACTAATCACTAACATAGCACACTCATTTTTTCTTAGGATAGCAAAACGGAGGGAGAAGAACCTAAACAGTTAAAGAAGAAAAGAAAGGAAAAAAAAGAAGTCTTGGGCCAAATGGCAGCAAAACAATCATAAAGAATATCAGATTATGCGACCAAATCCTACAGGCAGAAAAATTTATCACATTTCAGCATTTAAGGAATGACGGGTAATGAGAAAGTGGTTTTATCCATTTTTTCTTTTCCAGTAAGGTGTCTATGGAATAGAACTTACAGTGGGCACAACATAATTGGAGGGAAATGTACAAAATCATGAAAAAATAGCATAACAATAATTCTAGAAAGATAAATAAAAAAGAAGACCTCAAGAAAGCATTATTATAAATCGCGAGAACTACTTAAAACTGAGCAAGTCCCTTGATTTTCCATGACATGATTATCATGCTATATACTAGATTACAGTATGCACAACATGTTCAAAGAGCATTGTTATGATGGATTTAAATTGACATAGCAGAGGCATGCCAAATGCAAGATACAAACAAAGAGAGAGCTAAAAATTAAGCTTAACATTATAATCACCGGAAGTTAAACAGTTCTTTTTTTGCTTTCTGTGTCTCAAATTGTTCCATCATTGCTAGCTTCTCTTTGCCTGTGTTACCAGAAGGCAATGGGCACATTTTGATAGCATATACTTTTATTTCCTTTCTAATTGATATGTAATAGAATATTAATAATTAGTATACTATCACTTAGGGGGTGTTTGGTTTGATGAAATGGTTTTGAGAGATTTGAAAGGATTTTGAATCTTTGGTTTGTGAAATCCCGAGGTTCAAATCCAAGCAATCCATCAAACTAAACATGGGACTGGAATGGAATTGAATACCAAATCCCTCCAAATCCTTTCCAATCCTACAAACCAAACAGGACCTTACCGTTCATTTTGTCTCTTTGCTTAATGTATATGTCTCATTCTTCCATGCATATGGTACAATGAAGTATCAATAACAAGAAGTGAACAGTAACACCACTCTCTGTTAACAGATGTTAGTTTGTCATGTGTTGCCCTTCTATTTCGTTTTAGTAGATTCTAAATGTTTGCAGGCACAACTTTTATTTATGAAGAAATTGGTAAGTTAACTTCCAACTGAGAAGTATAACACAAGCGTTTGATAGGAACAACAACTACACGAAAAATAAGAGACACATGACACCTACCCATCAGTCTATATGAAGTGTTTATGCTTCCTAGTTCTAAAAAGTTAACTGTAATTGTGATAGAAAATGAAACTACAGCAAATGGGGATGTACACCAATCTACCATCGACTATCGTAATTTCTTTTAATATTTTGCAGATGGGTCACTTCCACAAAATAAGAGCATATTTAATATAGAGAAACTACATCAACTGATAGTGTCATTTCTCGTGATAAAACTGTAACATACTGTAGATAACCGACAAACAGAAGAAAGAGCATATCATATAAAGATAAAATGGAAGATAACAACTGCTATAACCAACCATGGCTGAACTATGAAAGAGAGTTGATGATAAATGCTTTTCAATAGCTTCACACCACTGCTGGCTGCCAGTCGCACAAGCTGGATGATCATCGCTAGCTACTAGTTGGTTCTCCAGTCCATATGATGGAGCAGATGATATCATCTTTACTTTGACGTAATCATATGTAAAAGGGCTGCTAAGTAGTTTATCATCAGAAAGATCTTCTGTTCCTTTAAATCCACAGATAGCACGAAGACATTCATCCAGCAGCTGTGACACAGATGATACAATAATCAAACTCTTTTGAAGAACCCAGACGTGTTTAAATAATGGTAGTTCACAAATGCATGAAGAAATATGAAACAGATGAGAAACAATGCCAATAACCTCAACAAATTGGACATGGGGAAAGATGTTTACAACAGAAATCAATAATAATTCCATTATCAGAAACCATTTGAGAATATCAACCCAGTGCAACTGTGCAAGGATGCTACCAACGCACTCCCAAAATGGACTTGGCAGGATTTGTTGATTACACTTGCCAGATTATTTTTGTGGGAAGACTTAGAAACCACATCAAGTGGACGTCTCTTGACAATTCAGTCCATACCTAGCATGGGCCTTAGAGCAATAATAGGACCTTCCCCTAGTCTGAGAAGACAGAAAAGGATGCACCTCTAGAGATCATATAGCAATCTCATAACCTCGGGCCAAATAAATAAGCTATATTAAAAGGGTCAACCTAGTGCTGCTATTAGGAAATACATATCTTAGTAATAACTGATGACACTGATGAAATAGTTTCCTAGTAATATGAAATCAACAAACAATGTACTAAAACTACAAGACTTGACCCTATCTGTTGTTTGCTAGTGGTAAAGGCTTGGGCATGGCATAGTCATGAACCCGAGTTCGAGCCCTGGGAGGGGAGTGTTGGCGACATTTAAATGAGGCCATGTTTAGCCTCCAAATTTGCCGGGGATTAGTCGGGCTTTGGCCCGGACACCCTTACAAAAAAAAAAGTATACTCGCCGTCTCAAAATAAATGCAAAAATTTACATCTTGGATCATCCCAAAATAAATGCAATCTTTCTTCTTTGAGTAATACTGTAATCCACTATTACTTCTTTGCCTTTTAGTAATCACTAATAGCATTGATTACGGTCACAATTCCTCTACCTTTTGCCTTAGTTGAAGGGCATTTTTGATATTTAACCCATAGTCGAACGCTTTTATTAATTATGTATCTAGTCAAACATGAACTAAACTTGGGAGGAGGGAGTACAGCATCTTTTCATCTAAATGGCATCTTTGAGTTCTGTTGACTCAGAAATAAAAGAAGAGAAATACAAAAAAAACAGAAAACAAGAGATAGAAGATTAAAGAAGCTACAACATACTGAAAGAAGAGAATGATTCAGAAAAGGCAAACCCCTTGCAGGTCCCAAAAATATGGGCCATATCTGCATGTTCTAAAACTGCTTTAAGCAGCAGCCTAGGCATCAATATGCTTTGATTTCATTCATTAGGCTTTACTACTCATCTTTCCCTATTAAGCAAGATTATGTGCACTATGAAATAGGGTTACACGGCCAAGCAGGCTCTTAAGATGGACGATGTTGTTAATACAGTGAAGAAACAATTAAAAAACTAGTATCAAATAGTTGAATTTCCAAGCCTCATATCAATACTTTAATTGCAGTGGTTGCTTTTGACATGTTATATCTACATATTTAGCAAGGCAAGATACATTCTAAGGAAATCGTTAACTAAGCTTGGCTACAGCTCATTAATCCAAGCTGTATAGTTGTGACTCAATAACATTAAACTGCATAGTTTTGTTTTGAAAAATACATGAAGACTGGTATTACCCCTAGTTTCTAAAAGGTCTCTTCTGTTTTTTCCTTCTACAATCATAAGCACAGCTTCTTCACTTTAAAACCTTAAATGTTTCTTCTGTGTTCAATTCAATCTGGTACATTACAACCAAACTTTACTTAACAATGATTGCTCAACGATGATTGAATCAAGTAATCCACGAGTATAATGCATATGCTGGTTATTGAATTTCAGTTTCTATTATGCTAATTGCTAATTCATTCTATGGGAAGACAAACCAATATTTATTTTATGTTCTGAGTCTCACCTTGATTGCACTGGTTATAACTTTTTCCCCAATTGTCCCAACAGTTTGTCCAGAATTTACTGTCCCAGCCCTTGATGAGCCTTCAGGAAGAAGAGGGTCCAAAAATTCACAAATGATGGAAGAGACTTGTTTCCAGCAAAGAACCATTATATCTGGGTAATTGTGTGCCACAGCTTTAAGAACCTGCAGCAAGCCAATAAGAATTTCAGTTACTACAAGAAGTAGTGCATTAATTGTGAGAAAAAAAATCCTAAACTGAGGTACAGAAATGAAAATAATCATGGTTATAACTACCAATTGAGTGATTAACTTTCTGAACCATCGTGCACGACTTCTGGTTGAAAACAAACCTTCCTTCTTGTGAATGTGAAAATAACAATGTTCTCAGCAAGAATATGCGGTTTTCAACAAAAACTAATCTATGATTAAGTTGTATATCTATATTTGCTGACATGGCAAAAAAAATGAGTGACCAACATTTTGCCTATCACTTCATTGCAAATTAACCAGCTTGGAAATTCAAAAGACATTGAACCTTGTTACAAAGAGCAATTTTGAACAAGTTTTTACCATGGTTAAATTAAATCATCATGATGGACATGTCACCGTAAACTAACTTCCTCCAAGGACAAACCACTGATCAAGATGTTCATCATCAAATACTGTGTGGATGCATTCTCATACGGTTGTTTGTAATTGTAGTTCTTCTTTCATATCAAGTACACAAAATAGATTGATTGGTTCCATGAGTGAAGATAATATTATATAAATCTTAGAACCCAATTCAAACTAATTCCCATAAAACATTCATCGACGTATTTGAATTTTGGCGAGCAAGAGCACGACAGCATTGTGGCAGTGTATACATTTATGAGGGGAAAAATATTGTAGTATTTTACTTCTCAGATCTTCTTGCTTCCATGCACATGCACATATTGATGATTACATATAATTTCTAGGGATAGAAAGACATTGAGATGGTAACATCTGTTGATTTCTTTAACCAATCTATTAAGTCAATTGCTTTGTTCCATTAAGAACATTCTATTTCAAATAATCACTTATATATACATTTTGTATCAAGTACAACTCATGATGTTTACAAATGGAACCTTCAGAACTGCATGCGATCTGATCAAAGGATTCTTGACTCAGGGACCCTCATGGAAGTTCACCGTGATACCAAGGACCATTTACATGATTCAGATTAATTACAATGAGGATGAGAATTTGAAGTCAACATTACCTGGAGAGCCTCAAGGCTAACAGCTGGGCTTGTAAATGGTCGAGAATAATGAAACAAAGTAGAAAGAAGACCAGAACATGCTTTATTATTGTTGGAACCTGGAGAGGGTACTTATTAGGGACAATATATGGATGGAGAGAGTAAGTATATGGGTGTGTTTGCAACATAAGCAATTACAAATACATGAATACATATGTAAGTAGCAACATATATAGCACTGAAGTCTACCAACAAGTACCATAGAAAGAAATGATGAATCTTGTCATACAATAGAAAGTATTGGGTTTACTAGTGTGAATATTTAAACATTCAAAAGAATATGCATTACTGACGAAAAACCATATATATACAAGTAAAAGAGAGGCTTAACCGAATACAAACTAATCACAATAAGAATATGACAGCAAACCTGATATAGCTAGGATTACTAACTCTATCTCCTAATATTCCTCAATTTGGAGACTAAATGTCAACCATCGACCATTCGAAATTAACAAACAAATCGGAATTTGATGTTCAAAATCAAAGAAGCTCATCCTCTTCCCATAGTTGGATCACGTGGAAGACTGGTGCTTGTAACAACCAGCAGCTCCATTTGCATTAGGAGCACAAAGAAATAAACCGTGGACCATATGAGCAGCAGGAAGGAATAAAGCCAAACAGAATAAAAAGATATACAAGTAGAAAGCATACCTAGCAATAGCATCTAAGCAACAGAAGCAACGGGCAGAACAAACTGTGTCAAAAAGAGTCCACCCAAAAAACCAAGCAGTTAATAAACCAGCCTAAAGATGAGAGTACGACCACCCAAATTTAAAAGAACGAAGAGGTTGTTAAGAGAGGTAAAGGTAGGCAAACATTGAAACCAGGAGGGGATAGTGAAGAGGGGTTTGCATGAGTGTTCCCTATCAAAAAGAGTTGGCTCACATTGGAGTGCATGTAAAAATGCCGTACAAGTTATGGAGTCCTAGCAGGTTCAGCTTTTTATTTTCACTTTTGTGGAGCACCAAATCGTAACTTCTTTTAGCTTCATATTTAGCCTACCCCAACTGCTTTGGGATAATAGGCTTGTTAAAACAGCAGCACGACTAGAAATAACTTGGCAGAGATCAATCAGCAAATAGATTTATTTACCATACAAGCCAGCCTACACAATCCCCATGATTGATATCTAAGAAAATGTTCACCATTTTCCCATTGTACATAGACAATGTCAAAATGCAGAATAAGGGCTTTTTAGTTCTGACTATGTGCTTATAGCCTCTTACTTCGTAAGTAGTGCTTACATGATAAGAGATAATGTTGTTTAAAACCACCTTTTGACCAACAAAAGTTGCTAACCAAGATGCTGACCCAGTAAGAGTATATTACCCAATCAGCGCTTACTCAATCTTTTTAAGCAATTACCACCACCTTTTGACCAACAAATGTTGCTAACTAAAATGCTGACCCGGTAAGAGTATCTTACCCAATCAGCGCTTACTCAATCTATTTAAGCAACTGGCCCCTAAGTCTAGCAAATGGTAGCTTTCAACACATAAAAGAAATTAAATATCAAAAGAGATAACGAGAAGTTAAAGGCCACCATAGATCTACTTGATCTAAGACTACTTGGAGCATAAGCATTGAGACAAAAAAGTATAATATCTATCATGCTCTCCATACATTATGCATCGATTAGGGAATTTAACCTGTAGATAGTTCCGCTACTAACATTTCATTCACTTTGAGCGAAGAAGGCGAGACAGATAAAGCATCCATTAAGCAACTTAGAGCAACAGCCTGCAACAAATTTGTTTACAATCATAATTCGTTATGTGGTTATGAAGAAAAACAAGTGACAAGTGGTCTGAAATTGTAATGCAGGCTTTTCCAAAAGAGATTAAGAATGTATGGAGTGCAACTAAGGTGACAGAGAAAAGATAATGCTATTCTAAAACCAACATGTGCATAAGGAAACCCCAAGGCTTCAAACTTAGTCTTTGGTCTAAGATTCAATTCCTCAAACGCTTTCTGGGGTGCAAACCTTTACAAATATATATTTATATATTAGCTGAGAGTATTTTCATCATTTTCGGTCATTTTGGTACAAATGACATCAAATTGAAAAGAGAATGGCCTCCTTTAGCATCTTTCATAGTTAGGTGGCCTATTTGACACATGCTGCAAACTTCTGAGGCCTTCTTGTATACTATCCCAAATATTGTTGTTTGGCCAAATGCCATTCACAATAACCAAAAGAAAGATATGTGATATCAGAACACTAACCAGCAGCCCAGTTTGATCATTATATGTAAGAAATCCCTCAACCATCCTCCCATGAAGATTTAATATGACTGTAGGCAACAACTCATCAGGCATTCTTGAGTATCTGTTTGATAATGATGTAATACAGTAACCGTCAGCTTATGGAATTGGAGACTGGCGCAATGGATAATCAGCATTAGCAATCATACTATTTTACAAGACTGGCTAAACTAGACAGTGCTTATCATTGACCTTGAACAATGTCATTTTACATGTTCCAGAACTATAGAGGAAAGTTGGGTCTGGATTGCAACTAAAAAGAAAAGGTGGATCTGATTGCGCTATTAGTACAAGTCACATGGGTGATAACAATAGTTTTCTACACGAGGATATAAACGATTCACATGAAAATAAATTTGTAAAGGCAATCACACACTACAATACTACATAAAGCAACTGTGGCAGGTTATCAGCTTGAAGTGATAAATGTACCATAGTGCCAGTTACATGCAATCATATCAGAGTTTTGTGGACAAGACATTATTTGTGTTAGAAGATGATAAGATGATCTTAAGATTTAATTAGAAGTTCTTAATTCTGGTTTCTCCAACATGACTTTCATCTGAAGCCTACGAAAACAAAAAAGCCATCATGGCTGAGGGGGATAGCAAAGAAGTCGAATCAACATCTATCACTTCCTAAATTTTAATAGTATTGTATCTGTTGTAATTTGTACATCAACATTTTACTATTTTGAAAAGAAAAAAGAAGACACTAAAAAGATAAAGCAATTGGAATGGAAAGTGAAGGAAAAAGACTTTACAAACCATTACAAAACAAGAAGGAAAAAAGAAGATAGAAATACTTCAGCAACCATGAGATGATGAGGAGAATTCTTACGGTGTACATGAGATCAAGAGGGCAAGAATCTTGAACAAGGAGGTCAGGAATCCATTATTTTTTTCATTCTTAATTAAATGCAGGATACCTAGAAGAGATAAAACAACATTAAAGCATAGTTAAGGCATACAAAAGACAAGCACGTTAAAGAAGTTAAACGGAGGCTCATGTTGAAAGAAAAAATTAAAAACTGTTAGACCGAAGGCTTCAAATACCCGTGTGAAGCTGCATTAAAATCTGACCAAGTGAGCTGGAAAGAGCAGTAAAAGATCCCAACTTAGTAGATTCCTTGTATTCTGCCACCTGGAGAAAAACAGATGCAGGCCCCTCCAACATGGTTGCCAAAGTAAATGCAGCTGCAATGCGTGCCTGCAAAGCACAAATTAAGTACAAAAGTCAGGCGCATCAGTACCTTGTAGCAGAAAAACATAATAAAGGTATCCCAGTTGGTAACAGCAACAAGAATAAATGCAACTAAGAAAGCCTAATCAAATCATTACATAACACACTAAGGAAAGAAGAGGGAAGACCAACATTCATACCTTAAGGTATGGATCAAATAGCAAACATGTCATCAGGTTTGCTTCGTACCTCCTGTCATGTAGCACGCCAAATGCATTAGAGTTTGATGCTAACAGTACCAAACTAAAAGATACAAAAAAACAACAAAGATAGCATCATCTTTTACCTTGCTTGCAGCACATCACTGGAGGGCAAAAGTATCGTCCATTGGGCAGTAAACAATTTGGGATCAGATCGACAAAGATCCTTTCTTGCAAAATAGAACATGCATATCAATTAAAATACATATTGATGCTTCTTCTTGCTCCTAAATATTTATAGAGCTAACCAAGATTTGTAAGGATTAACCAGCAATTTAACTTGTTTTTCAGTGTATAAGCTATGAATAACCCAATGCAAGAGAACAAACCATATAGAGATCCATGCAAGATCCATGCAAGATCATTTGACGCACATATGAGAAGATATATAGGCAAAATCATAATTTTCACCTATTCCCAACCCTAACATATTAAGGTAGAAGATGAACCTCATAAAGTAAACGATGACAACTGACATTTATATGTCGTTTTGTAGAAGATCGGTAGAAATATATATACGGCTTGCAAGCTGCGAGTACTTGAAGGATAACAAAGTCTCATGGTTTATGGAACTGTTGAAGCCATCAAGTTGGAAGAAAAATTGGATCATAAAATAACGAAGCACTAACTACTTTTTACGAAATCTAAAAAAATATTTGATTACTTAAACAAAAGGCTTCTAAAAACAGGATGTGCCAAAAAGAATGCTTTGGGAAGCAACCTTGATTCCAATTGCTGGAACTACTATCATATCCTATCTTTGGCTATATTGTCGACAAACATGGCCACAATAACCCAAAGGCGCTCACATAGGAGACTTGTGATGAAGAACAAAATGAAAAAGCGCCAGACATTGACAAAAGAGAGCTAATACTGCTTGACATGATGATACTCAACTGAAATGTTTGGAAATTCTCTTGTATTTTAGGTTCGTATCATGGTACCCCCTCATATCAGGACTCAAGTAAATTTATAAGGATGTTAACAATCTAAAATTTAACCACCAAGTTTGACAATGGAGGGCATGGTACTTAATGTAGCTGCTATAGTAAAGAAGTCCTCCGCTTTTAAAAGATGCCAAGTGCAAACCAATCACTTGGTTCAAGGAAAGCCATAAACATTATGAGGAGATGGTACTGCTCCATAATGAGTTAATGGGGTGCCACTGCCAAGAGTGAAGGTTAAAAATATCAACTGGTGATTATGCTTCAAGAGACGCCAAATACATTACAAAACAGTCCTGTTTCATTAATAAGTTTATGAGGTGGCTGCGTACATCCCACAACTCAGATTCTGCTTTCAAGTGGTACTGGATTCGATCGGTTTGGTTTGGTTTTATTTTAGGGGTAGTGGCAAATGTGGTAACATTGCAATTGATATCCAAAGAAGGAAAAAAAATGTTGTGTACGAAGATTAAATTGGTCCAGAGACAAACAGTCTTCTGCAGACTTATTGGACCCTACCTCACTGGCTAGAAGTGGAAGATTGTTTGGATTACGTCTCCAATGCAAGAGGAAAATGTTTAGTTGCCTATGTTGAATCAACATAAATACATGAGCAGTATTGTTGATTAAAAAATATCAAGGACAGACATGACCTCCACGACACCTAACTAATACTGGAAGCAAATTCCTACTTGATGAAACTTTGTGGTAAACATCACAGACACAGAAGAGCATTGGAAATGAAAACAAACGCTGAATCAAGTGGTAGCAGTAAATACCTCTTCTTTGACTATTAAGATCAAGTTAATTCTTTGTGTCTCAAAAATCGAGTCACCAAGAATGAACTATATATAGAGAGAGAGGGAGGTTCAAACGAGAACAGTGTGAAAATAAGAGTACACAGGAACGTCTATAGCACAAGTGATTCTAGACTAAAAATCACAAGTGATTCAGCACACCTGCACACTTGGCCCAGCGACCTAAGAGCATTGACCAAACCTGTATCACATAAAATCACATGTGACTTTTAGTCTAAAATCACATGTGACTTTTAGTCTAAAATCACATGTGACATAGGTGTTCTCGTGTTCTCTTATATTTATATATGTGTGTGTGTGCATGTGTGTGTGTATGTGTGTGTGTTGTAACAATAATTAGAGTACTTATGAGTTGTGTTCAAGTAAAAGAAGAACTATCATACCTGTATGCAAACTATAGCAGCTACTCTAACCTTAGAGCTTCGGTAATTGCTGATACCTTTAGCGGATCCATCACTGTCACTTAAATCAGAATCAGATGACATATAATCTATAGTTGCAGGTGGACAGTCCAATATGCTCAAGGAGTTGGAATCTTTTGACTGCGTCCCTTTTTGGTTCTTTTTGCGCACATGTGGAGGCCTATAGGGAGCACTACTGGATTCAGAAGAATGAGAATTAAGGGTTGAGATCTTGGCATCCTTCTTGTATACACCCGCCGGTAAGACATTTTGCGATTTACTAGTAAGTCCATAACCAATAAACATCCTCAGTGCAGCAACAAAACCAGCAACCTGTAAGGATCCGTACACCTTGTGAAATAAATTAGAGAAGAACAGATAAAGGACTGAGATATATATGATCCTTGGTATGGCAGAAACAGAAAAAAACTATTAATTACATCAAAATTAAGTACAACAATGAGAAGCACAGCATCACTAAAGGAGAAACCCAAAAATTACATGGTCTTGAAGGGATCCTTTAGCATTTACTAGAACCAAGTGCAGGCAATGCAGAAGCGAGGTATAAAACCTGCAGAACAGAAGCAACATTCACTTGCTGACCAAATTCAGTATAATTGTCCAGATAATAAATTACCTGGGAAGCAAAAGAAGACTACCTATCCATTACATTGCTTTCCACGAGCAGACCCTTACTTGCCAGTACATCAATAATATTTCTGAAAGCCTGATGCAGTAGAGAAACATCTTATTTGAACACAGCCTAAAAATATAAATGTGACAACTAAGCAATGGAAAATGCGCACATCAACTGTGGATTGCCAATGGTCAGCTGGTAAAGAAGTCCCAACTCTTGAGAGAATTTCACTAATCATGGTAAAAGCGGTTGTCTGAATTTCCCATAAGCTATTTCTCCGAAGAATCATCTTCCGAGATTCAGGAGCGCAACCTTGAATGCCACTTGAAAAGCATGGAGCTAGAACATTTTGAGAGAATGAAACTGTTTTGAGAAGAAAGTCCAACAGTTGCACATTGTCCGATAATATGATTGTTCTCTGATTAACATCAACAAGAGACCTGGACAAAAACTTGCAAGTTTCAAATAAGTAAAATTAAGAAATTAGCAGAAATATTTAAGAATACAGGATATTTGAAGAAACCAGACCGAGAAATTCTTCACAAATAAAGCTGTAATCTGAAATGCAGGCGCATGCCCTTGACTCCTAAAAGGGCAAACATGCAACTTAAAACTTGTAGGGCTATCACTTGAAACCAATCAGGCTCAAAGCCCCAAACTTCGCCTGCTTATAGTCCACATGAACTTAAACAAAATTTCAGGCATGTTTGACAAGCTAAATGCAAATATAGCCAGCATGGCTCATGAGCTCGTGCACTTAGCCTGTTTAAGGCACACTTAGGTTAGTGAAGATAAGCTAGGTTTAGCTTATTGTCACCATATTTATCGCACAAAAAAATTATATTTGTTTTGATCAAGCATTTTGTATATTCTTTGTAAATAAAAAAGAAGCAACACAAGTCTTCTGCAAATTCAATTTTATTTTTAAAACATCATAGATAGATACATATTATAAATTAATAGTCTCATTTTCATCCGTAAATGTATACAAAACCGTAAGTCTTCACTTCCACAAAATCAATATGTGTAAGATCAAAACAGTCTCATTTAGCTTTAATGCTGGGGATCCACTTCTCAGGCTTGAGCTTGAGGTTCGATTCCAAAGAAGGAAACATGGCAACATGGTTAGATCCTCTTAATGTTTAATATCTAGGGTAGAGTTCCGGTGAAAACACCTCAGAGCCCGTTGATCTCTTTTGATCCGACGGACCTGATCACACGTGTTTCTGTAAATGAGAAGCACTTTCTTCTTTTTTAAGAAAAAACGAACCTTCGTCTACCTTTACCACCTTTGTCCACCTGCATTCGCACACCTTCACCCACCTTCATCTACCTATGCATACCTACTGTATCACCATGACTTTAAAAAACTCATGCATGTGAAGGTTACTAAAGGTATGTGAAGGTAAGGTGGATAAAGATGGTAAAAGAGAATGAAAGTCCGGTCCCCAATAAGCCATGCTACTAAGTTCCATTTATTTACAAAAATGCCACTGAGTTTTTGTGAGCCATCAGATAAAAAAAACTCATCCAAAAGGCCTAGAATTGTTCTAACCATTCTCACCAAACTCAATTGTTCTCGCACGATCCTAACTCTCTTTCTCTCTCTATATATATATGTGTGTGTGTAGGGGTGGGTTTGAGGGAGAACCCAAAAAACAGAGAACGAAGAAATCCATCTCAAACATCCATCTAATTCAATCCTATGGATTTTATTACATGATTTCTTAATTCAAAATAGCATTAAGATAAATTGAATAAAACTATTTCTAAAACTAAAATAGATTACCCTTATTTTTAAATCTAAAATATTTAAATTATAATAAATTTTAAATTAAAGATATTATCCCAAAACAAGAATTTTATTCTCTTTAATTTGACATCCATATTGATATAAAAAATTTCGAGTTTTTTAACAGACTCTTCAAATTAGCAAGAATTGCTCCGACACCACTTGTAATACACATTCACATGTGTGTATGTGACTATACTCATATATATGAGTAAATGCCATTTATATGTACATTTACTTGTAGAGATCATTTGTAATGTACACTCTAGGTAAGACACACGATTCTTGCCTGATATTAATGGTTAATCACACACACCTATAATATATATATATGTGTGTGTGTGTGTGTGTGTGAATATATGTGCCAATATCCAAATGACTACACATGTAATGTATTTACATGTGAATATACTTGGTCATTTATAAATAATTAAATACTACTCATAATGTATATTCACATGTGAATATACCAATGGCCATTTCTGAATATGCTCAATCACATGTAAGAACAGGTTATGCATACAAAAGTACTCTTTAGGGGATATACTCATGGTTATCCATGTAATGTATATATTACTCATAGTCACATGTGAATATACTTATGATCAAGATTCTGAATACACGGTTAACCAGATTGGAAAAAATATATCAATATGGGCATCAAATTTAAGAGAATAAAATACTTCTTTTATATAATTTGTTTATTTAGAAAATTATTAAACTAAAAATAAATTAAATTAAAAAAGAAGGTGAATCTAGTTTTATTATAAAAAAAATGCAATCGGTCTATAGTCAGTCAAAGATTGTTAAAAACACAAGCAGTAGCTCTGGAAGATCAATAGGTAATTTTGCCCATGTGAACACTATCTTTGCCATTGTTTTCATTAAGGTTGGTCTATAGGCAAAGATTGTTAAAGTCAAATATTGGAGTTATCAATTTTCGACACTAGCAAGAAAGAAAGTAGAAGCCCTGTTCAGTTTTTTTCTGGTTTAGTTTTTGCGGTAATGAGCTATACTAGATAGTAAATTGTCATTATATTATAGGCTTCTAGCTCATTGAAGTGTTGTCTTTTATCATTTGGTGATTTACTCACAGGCTCCTAAAGTGACATTTTCTTTCTCAGGATTCAGGAACAGTAGCAAGTCATATTGCACAGATACGTCCAGACGTCCAGCCGTCCAGCACACATATATGGATGATTCCATATATTTTATCTTTTGTATCTTACCATTGATAGCACAAGGCTATTTTCTTGTGCTGTACCTATTCAGTAATATCTTCAATTGTGGCTTAAGGAAAAAATCTACTTTTTACTATAACTACAAGTCTTCATCTCAATAATATCTCTCTATATATATGTGTGTGTAATATTTCCATGGATCGTTGTATTTTTCTGTACATGTAAAATGGAATTTCAAACAAAAAATACTCACATAACAGAAATAAATAATGTTAAAAAAGCACCATGGTTAGTGAGCAACGCTCATGAACATACATCATTTAGCTCATCAATATGACTAATGAACAGACGCCCATTAGTTGCCTATTCAAAATACTGTTCTATATCAACAACAGTTTAAAAATATATACAAAGATTAGCACATGCTTGTGATAATCGTAACAAACAGAAGTTTAGCAAGCGAAGTTCATCAAAACTCAGTAGTTACAAATCCTAAATATATTTGAACTTTATGATGAAGGTAAGGCAGAAGCAGTTTCTGCATTGTCACAAGCAAAGTAACCATAAAGTTTCCCTTAGAAATGAATTTCTTTTACATGGCTTATAATTTTCCAACATGGCAGGAAAGAAAACAAAAACGATGCATACACATGCTATATATGCTTTAAACAAAGTAAAGTAAAAAGAACAAACCTAACAATCTCTAGGCACTGCTTTGTGGCTTCAGTGACAGCAATATTCCCTGAAGGATCTTGCCTTATTCCAGCTGAACCAAGAAACATTTCCACCATTCCTCCAAAGGTGCGAAGTACAAGACCCCATGTTGACGATGTCATTTTGAATGAAATAAGATGGTTGAAGTTCTGGAACTGGAGAAAATAAACCAATCACAAGCATAACATTAACATCAAATATAAACAATCAAGCAAAATTATGATTGAAGAAGTTATTGATGAAAGAGTGAAAGAACAAATTCAAATTAGGACAAGGCCTAAGGGATAAAAGAAAAATGTTCTCTTTGTTACCTAAACGATAAATTTTATGGTTATTGACAAAACAACATTGGTCTCTGATTGGATAAGAATCTAAAGACCAAACTTACCTTGTTCTGAGCCATCATACTTCTGTTGTTGATGCAATAGTTTGTGTGTTATCTTCGTATGGGTAAAGGCAAAATGAGATTTGCAATTTAAGTGGATGTTAATGACTAGGTTCATTGCGTGTTTCTACTCTTCACTGTCGAAGCTGTTGAATTTCCTCTTAAGATAATTGAATGGATTTATACATTTGTTGCTGTCCCATCTAGACTTTGCATCAAGTCATCAACGGCAAGTTTACAGCAGCCACCAAAGGACACAATTATGGAATACTGCAGAAAGGCATTCTTTTTTTCCATATCTGCTGGATTTCTGTGCAGATGATAACTCTCAAATATATGGTGCCAACACTCTAGTCATAGACATATGGTGTCGTGTTTAGCTTTTATGGCTGACAGCCTAACCTTAGCTGCTGTCAGCAAGTTGGTGCCACATGTCTACTTGCCTTGAATGTGGAATTCGATTTTATATTATCTTTCTCAAGTTATGTTAAGAGAAAAAATAGATATGATGCTCTAACAAACAAGAGTTTGCATCAGCATTACTGAACCAAGTGGTTCGCTTCATCCAAACTCAACTAACAATGAAGCAAGACTGCAAGAGCAGGCTATGACATTTCTGCGCTGTAGTAAAACAAGGGAATTTCCATATCCAATTACTTTAAATCATTCGAGTATTTTCTGTTATTTGTTTTTGCAATCACCCAGCCAACATTTCTTTCAACCTACTGAAACTACTGACAAACTGATTTTAAACTTGCATCTCCCAAGTCAATCTATATGAGTTCGGTATCTGGTCCCTGACCACTTTACTATAGCGTTAGGTGTGTATGCCTGCTTAGCCTAACTTATTTTATGGGCATCATGTGTCTGCGCAAAAGCAGGTATCTGGCATTTAAACATTACTGGTCGGCCTACTCCATGGGATTTGCTTAGCATACATAGTCAGTATAATAAGGCATAAGAGCACCCCATGAGTTTTTTCCAAAAAAAAAAAATGAGCACCCATGAGCATGTACAAGAAAAAGCGGCTATAGTAAGACGATTATGGCATAAACATTTAGATAAAGAAAGTTACCAAGTTGGATAGCTGCACCAATGCATTAAGTGCATCATCGTCCCCTCTGGAATTCGATATGGTCCGAGCCAATTCCACAAGAAACATCGCGTCAGAGGTGACCTGAAACCCTAACGCATTTTAATGTATGAAAATAGAAAAATGACATCTTGAACATATTAGCGAAGCGCTCTGTACCTCATGGACAGGGAGATTGGGGGCAGCAGCAATCAGGGTTTCAGATTGAGCGAAAATAAAACGATTAAGGAGATCAATGACGGTGGTGGCAGTTGGAGAGGTCTGCACTTCGTCCCTCAAGGTCAAAAAGGTCGTCCTCCATGACCGAATTGCAGAAGACGAATTGGACGTCGAGGCTTCCATAAAGAGACAGCTCAAGTAAACATGAAGTTGAAAGGGTTTTTGGAAGTCAGCAATGCATGACCGGATGATTTTTCTAACCAGGCAACCCGAATATCTCGGTCCACCCAACCCAACTTGGGTTCGTTACGTTGGGCTGTATTTTTTTACTGGTTTGACTTTTTACTGGGTATGACTTTAAATTGAGATTTTCTTTAATCTGCTAAACTAACAACGATTATCAACTTATTATATGTTAGAATGGTTTAACTTCTTTAAAAAATGCTTATTATCGGTTTGGCACCGATATAAGCTGTTTATTCAAACAGTCAAAAGTGTTTATTACCGGTGTCACACCGGAATAAGTCAATAAGTTGTTTTTACAAGCAATCTCAAACACCCCTAAATTAAGTTGTTTATATCATGTCTTTAAACCGACAAATCCAATTCGTTCACTTATTTCATTTTCTTCGCATTCTTAGGGAAAAAGGAAAAGAAATCATAAGAAATGACATGATATTTTTTATCCTATGTAACAAATTTGAAAAGTAAATAGTCGTTTGGTTTACGGAATTTGATGAAATTTGAATGACAAAATTTTTTGACCAAATTTCAATTCTTTTGTTTGATTAACTTCTTAAAATGGATGGAATTCTTCAAATTCCATTGAATTCCACAAATCGGTGAATTTATTATTGTTTGACATAATGGCCTGAATTTCATCGTTGTTCATCCCTTGCCCCCACCAGGACCATCTTATTATTGTTCGTCATGCCCCACCCCTAACCCTCATCACCCACCCACCACTAACCATCATGCCACTATTGTTGTCATCACACCCATCCTCCCCTCGATCACATACTGCACATCTTTATATGAAATGTACAAGTATTAAAAGCATCTATATAATTTATTTGATACACAATTATACAACACATTTAATTAAATAATTAAAAGCATTATGTGATTATACAAGTAACTGAAGCACTTATATATGCAAGCAAATAAATGCTTCAACGATTAAAAATCCCTTTCACCATTACTGAATGCAAAAGAAATGGAGGTTTTTTGGCCATTTAAAATATTCATCAAAAACTGGAATACAAGTATTATTTTTCAACATATTCAACGATGGTTTTCTGGAATCGTGTTGTCAAGGTTAAGTTGAAGCTAATGAAATCCCCATTGCCACATTTTAAGGATATGAACTACAAATACAAGCAATGGCGGATCCATGATTTTTGCCTAGTGGGGGCACCTTTAAGATAGATTAAAGGTTCACAAAATTGTCCGGTGTGTTTTTAGCCTAATTTCATCGTTTCAAGGGATTTTTAAAGTTTTTTTTTGTTGATTTTGATATATTTTTAAGTTTTTTGGCGATTTCGAGGGACTTCTTTTGTTTTTGTTGTTGATTTTGAGACGATTTTTTGGTTGATTTCAAGGTCATTTTTTTGTTGGTGGGGACACAGGCTGGAAATTACTGAGGGGTTTGATAGAAAGTAAAAAAAAACAGTTTTTAACCTACGTAATTAAGAATTTAACTTTTTTTTATAGTGGGAGCCCATCCCCCCACCATTTGTATGTTACATCCGCCCCTAAATACAAGAGAGAGTTAGGGATCGTTTATCAAATTTTATATTAAGTCTTGTATGGATAATCTGTCCATCTTGAATGGCATAAATAACCGATTTACCCTCAAACAAAAATGTGATGGTGTTTACTATTGTTTACCTTTTTTAACATGCTTGCACCATTTTTTGTTTACACCAGTTCAATCAATAATAACCCAAAAAAGCTATTGTTCATCATACCAAAAAGCTATTTTATTTATCATATCAAGGAAAGAGGCGTGTTCTATGAAGGAGGGGTATTGGCGTCTTTTTTTCAGCTTAATGAGGACAACACAACATATCCTACGACTATGCGAATAAGCCATGGATTATGCAAACAGTTAAGCTACAAGTAAACACCATTTTACAGTTGTACGGATAAGTCGATCAACTCATTAAGCTCATTAAGTCAAAAACAAACAAACCATTAAAAAGAAAGAAGAGTCGTAAGGGGCCGGTTGTGATGTGTGGCAAAACCAATTTCACATAAATAAATATAGGATTGATTCCATGATGCACCCTAAACATGTTTTCACCCATACAAAATTACAACATTTTCATAGAACACGTAAATAAATTAGAGTATCTAACGTTACACCAACTAAAACCTTTGATTATAATAATACAAATATATATAGATTAACAAAAAAAATGTCACATGTACCTTATAGTTGTTGTTAATAAGTAAATAGATAGATTATATCACAGATGTAGTTTTCTAGGTTGCAACAATGCTCTAAAATGACCAAACGGCCTATGGTCTAATGGTATGTGAATCATTGGCCTCCTAAGAAATAAAGGGTTCAAAATATACCAAAGGTGAAGAGGATCGTTTATTAGCATGTTAATTATCTGGCTTTTGAACATGATTCCCAACAATTTGGGTCCCAATTTTACTTGTGCTTAATACCTATATTTATATAGTCCAACCTGTAAACCCATCTTATTAAAGACGAATTTCTTTCAAACTCAAAAGGGGTTATTTAATTTCAGAATTTAAATGCCAACCAAAAACAAAATCTACTCTTTGATATTCATTTCACTTCATCTTTTTAAACATTTTTATTGTTTTAATTTGTAAGGTTTTTAATACGATATAGAAGTTTATATCTTATTTTAGATGATCTATAGTTTCAATACGAGTGTTACCAGACATCCACAACGATTGAGACCGTCCTTTTTTCCCGATCAGAAGCTCACCTAAAAAGTTTGATAAATAGCCCATAATCCTCATTCACTTGCTAGTGCATAACTGCATATAGTAGGCTAATCTAGAATTGATTCATATCTACGATATGTCTATGATACTTTTATGTATTAGGCATCATTCCTGATTTACTGGTTAACATATTCTACTTTGTGATCAACCTTGTTATTTTAATCAAATTAAATTGTATAATCATTAGTTTTTTTGGTGAAATATGTAGGACTTTATTTTCTGTGTGTGTATATATATATATATATATATATATATATCGATCCGAAGTGGAAGTGTTAAGACTTCTAAATCTATCGCTACAACAAAATTGAGTTTGTACATTAGGCACATAAAATGTTTTAAGTGTTATAATAAACTATTTTATAAAATTTAAGTTTATGGGACCAAATATTTATATCTTCTATATACAAATGTTACAATAAGTTTACAGGACGATTTTAGATGTCTTGGCAAATTTTTAGGACATTTTAATAATATAAAATGTTGTATTAACTTATGTATAGGAGATTTTAGAGAAGTGTCATGAGAACACATCACGTCTTTTTGTACAACACTTATTTTTATAATACGTTTTCAAATGATGTCATATAAAAAATTAGTGGAACATTTGATTTCAAATTAAAAACTTGTAAACATGTCTAAGAACGTTCTATAAACTTATTGTTAACACTTTTATATACACAAACGATTAGTCATATAAATTTAATTCAGTCCTTTAAAGTAATCTATTAAGACACTCGAACATTTTGCTTGTCCTATAACCCCAATTTTGTTGTAGTATGCGTTAACTGAATTCTAAGATCTTGATGTCTGCCTTGTTTTTAGTACGTATATATAATCAGTTTCGAAAATCACAACAAGATTAATGTGTTTCTGAAACAAAATGGTTACTTCTTTTTTGGTGTTGTGGTGGTTTTAACAAAGGGGTTGTCACATACACACATGTATATGTATATGTATATGTATTCATCAAGAAAACCTTTATAAATCTGAAACTATATGTTAATGGATGATAGTGGTAGAAACGAAAGAAACATAAGACGTTGAATGGATTCCACTTGCCTGGGGGGTATTTGGTTAGCAAGAGCACCATAGACATGATGTTTCTTGATGGCATTTATATTCATGCATCATTATATATTGTCGATAAACAGTAATCGAATTTTTACGGTGAAGAAAATAAGTAGCAGGCATTGGCATCGCTTTCTGTAAAAGCCGGGTGTTTCACTGTTTTGCTGTCTTTAACAAACGTCTAAATCAGATGCTTTTGTGGAGAAAGGAAGTCTGAATCAGATGTCTTTTTCATATCCAAGTTGTATGGAATATATCTATGAAATTATTACCTGCCCTTTAAATTCTTACGTTTAATTGGTAATGACTGAAACTGTTAATCATTTTTGTTCGTCACAACTGGCTGTGAAGCCATCTACATACCAACTCCTGATTCTTTAATTCATAGCTAATTAAAATAATCAGCAACATATATATATATATATATATATATAAAGGAAAAAGGAAAGACTTGACTTCCTAAGGACTCTTGTTTAGGTACTAAATAAGTAGCTGGCTATAACTTATTTTAATTAGTTGACTAATCAAATTAAGGTTTATGATGTTTCCATGGTATTGCATTCTTTTGGAAAAGTTTGTCTGTCAAGAGTTCTTTTGTTATTGTCTAAACCCTTCAACTCCCATGCAAAGGTACCTTAATTCTGCATTAAATTGATTTTGGCTTTTCAGAATTAATAACCAACCCGAACCGACTATCACCAGGATGACCACCCGCTTCGCGTGTAGCCCGGAGTCACCGACAAATAACAAACTCCTTGAATCGAAGAAAAAGATATGTATGTGTGTGTGTATATATATATATATCAAACACTGTATATATGTGTTTTAGTGATGATCACTTTACTTGGCCTGTACTTAGATTTGACATATTGTTCCCTACTTGCATGGAGATGTAAATGCTGCTTTTAAGTTTCAACCAAAGTATCAGATGCTAAGCCCATGGAGGTTATCTCTCTTTCTCTATGATATTATAATATATAATACATATACAATATACATTATATGTTTAGAGAGAGAGAGAGAGAGAGAGAGAGAAAGTCTTCCTCCTGTATTCCCCACTTATGTTAGATGCTAGTGCCTCATTAAGTAACATTAATTAGTAGTTAAAAAAGAGTTGATCACATGCCACTTTTTGGCTAATGTTGATGAACAGGAGAAACTGAAGGCTACTCATGTAGTCTCTATCATATTAATTAAATTAATCATGCATCTTTTTTTCCTTTTTATAGTTGCATATATATATATATATATTAGGCATTAATGATCGATGCTTCATTATATGGTTGATGGTAGCAGATAGCTGATACCCATCGATGCCATCATGAGTTTGAAGGGAAACACGAGTCAAAAGAGATTTGAAGAATAGAATATAAATTCTATTGCTATTCAACGCGTGTGAAATTTAATTTGTCTACATAAAGGAGTTGATGTGATCTTGAGAATTTCCATTCTCTGATCACCAATACTTCAACTTGTTCAGTATCCTCTCTGTCTATTTAGCCACCACCGATTTTTTTTCCAACTTGTCTTACCATCGATTAGCTATAACAATATTCACTAACCACGTGGGTACGTGCTCGATCCTTCTACGTACTTAGTGAAAAAGATCCATGGATGGTAAGGGCTACGGCAAATGGTACCCAGTCCTGGTTATGATTGCAGTCCATTTCGCCTTCGCTACTATAAATGTACTTCTCAAAAAGGTTATAGATGATGGACTCAACCATCTGGTCTTTATCACCTATCGTCTCACTGTTGCTACAATCTTTTTGGCCCCTGTGGCCTTCTTTTTTGAAAGGTAATTAACTCCAGGGGATCTAGAGTGGGTTTTAAACCATCCACGTATTAATTGTAGTTCCAGTTTTATACATATGTATGTATATACATACATATATATATATTGTGATTATTTGATACAAAATTAAATGTCATGCAGGAAGAGCCAGTGGAAGCTTACATACAGCTTAATATGCCACCTTTTCTTGAATGCAATTCTTGGGTTAGTACTAATAGAAACTTGTGATTTTCCATCTTCTTGTATTAGTATCTATGTTTAGATTTTTCTCTCGCTGCAGGGCATCGCTCACACAGTACTTGTTCCTTCTCGGTATACAATATACATCCGCCACTTTCTCTTGTGCTTTTCTCAACATGGTGCCGGTCATCACATTTATCATGTCACTGCCCTTCGGGTTTGTAACTTCAAGCCTTCTATCATAGATATCATGTGTGTGTGCGTGTATATATATGTATATACATTTGTACATATATAGAGCTCTTGATCGGTATATGTGATCACACTGCTTAATTCAGGTTGGAAACTGTGAACATAAAATCAAATAGTGGAAGAGCCAAAGTGATAGGCACACTAGTTTGTGTAGGAGGTGCCACCTTACTGACCCTCTACAAAGGAGTGCCTTTATTTAACCATCATTCACACTTGCAAGACACAATCAATGTTCAAGATATCAGCAGACTAAGCTCCGTTTTAACTTCAAGAAAAGCAAGATGGACTTCGGGGTCGTTGGCTTTGATTGCTGGTTCAATCTTGTGGTCTTCCTGGTTTCTAGTCCAATCAAACATCGGAAAGAGATACCCGTTGCAGTATTCTAGCACCGCCATCATGATGTTCTTTGGTGCCATCCAATCTTTTGTCTTAAGCATGTCCTTAGAGAGAGATATTTCATCATGGATTCTGAAGGGGAAATTAGAAATCTTTAGCGTCTTTTATGCTGTAAGTGAAAATGTAGCCACGCTCCTATATTTCTAATTGCTTGTCATTTTTCATGTTTCAAACTAAAACTGGCAAATTGTGTTACCCCTTACCATATATAGCAAAAAAAGGGTAAAAGAAAGATGCATTTCTATCACAAGAAGTTGAATCTAGTTTTCAACAGAAAGTGAGCCATCTCATTTTCCAGATTTGAGAATTGCATCCAACTCATTTTATTCTATAGTTCCATGTGAAACTTAACAACAATGTAAGTACTTACTTTGGATATATACAGGGTATTATCGGTTCAGGTTTTTGCTTTGTTGCGATGTCTTGGTGTGTCAAGAAAAGGGGTCCAGTCTTCTGTGCAGCATTCAGTCCTCTTGTTCAGATGATAGCAGCTCTATTCGACATCCCATTTCTGCATGAACCATTGCATCTTGGAAGGTAACTCTCATTCTTTCTCATGCTAACTTATTGACCGATAATTCCATTCTATCATTGATCAGATTCTTTGTTTGTTGGTGGCGAACAGTTTAGTGGGATCGGCTATTGTCGTAATAGGATTGTACATTCTTTTATGGGGAAAGAACAAGGAATTGCAGACTTCTGGTGTTGCAAAAGGAGACCCAGATAACGAAAAAGCCAAAGTTCAAGACCCTGAGTCTCAAGTAACTTGTGATTCAAAGGATCCTCCAACCCCAGAAAGTTAGCTCATGACTCTTGGTTGTCATCGTATCTTACTATGATTAGTTTTTTCTTTAACTGTGATGATAAGATGATGATTAGGATGGCATATTCCTAATAAATAGAGACCTCTTCTTTCTAGGAAAAAGAACTTGATGAAGGTGTGAATTGCACTCTATTTGGAATCCACACCACCCTAATTAGTAATTATTGCCCAAAAAGAGTCAACTTTGCACTTAATTTGAGTTTCAAGAAATCTTGCACAGATTTGGTGTTTTTCTTGCTTTCTAGATTTAACGTCCATCTGATCATTGCAATATCCCACCACCCCAAATCACCTATTTTGCTAGGAAATCATCTCCATTAATGGGTAAATAGTGTCACCCAAATTTGAAACTTGAAACACCAACAATGGTGGATGATGCATTAATTTGGTTCAAGTATGAAGTAATTTAGATAGAAATCGACTTGGTTTTCCTGAATTCGACAACAACATCTACGTCAAAATTGATTGGGTTCGATCTCCATCTGACTGTATCTAAGATTGAATTGAGTTAGATCTTTCTTGACTGGGTAATCAATCTTATTTTATCGTTCATTTTTTAAGATCTAATTCTACCAAGATAAAACAACATATAATCCCAACAACACGATCAAAGTATCCCGACAATCACAGTTATGTCTTCTCTCGACAAGCATGATAATTTTATTTGAAATGAGTTCAAAGATTAACCATGGTTCTAAAAGACGTGACATAATGCAAGACGCATCAATGACGATATGATAAGCCTCATAACAATTGTGTAAAGTGTGGTTCATGTTATGTGCGCATCATGACATGCACTTTTAACGGTTATGTTACTTCTTAAGAAATTTGATTTTTTTTAATATTTTATCTTTTGTGTTTTACACCTTTATGCTTTCATCTAATCAGAGTCAGTCCTAAGATTTTTGATGCTCTGTACGAAAATAATAAAAAATGTCTCTAAGTCTATTTTTTTTAAATCAATGAAATTAATGAGTTTGGAACCTACTCAAGCTAAGTGTCCCATCTCCATATTGATTTTTATTAATTATAAAAAAAAAATACAATTGGGGGAACATAAAAACCAAAACCCCGAATACAAAAAATAGAATGATAAAAGGATAAATTCTGAATTAAGATTGTGTTTCCTTCTTTACCAGTTTCCCTTTTCCAGTTTCCCTTTTCCAAATTGAAATTATCAAAATAAAAACTTTATTTCAAGATATGAAACTTAAAAGACAAGGAAAATTATAATTAGTTTTTAACTAAAATAGTAAATTACATCCAAATTATCCCGATAAGCACAATTATGTCTTCTCTCGACAAGCATGATAATTTTATTTGAAATGAGTTCAAAGCTTAACCATGGTTCTAAAAGACGTGACATGGTGCAAGACGCGTCACTGACGTTATGATAAGCCTCATATCAATCGTGTAAAGTATGGTTCATGTTATGTCACTTTCAGGTGCATCATGACATGCACTTTTAACGGTTATGTTACTTCTTAATAAATTTGATTTTTTTAAATATTTTATCTTTTGTGTTTTACACCTTTATGCTTTCATCTGATCAGGGTCGGTCCTAATATTTTTGATGCTCCGTACGAAAATAATAAAAAATGCTCTTAAGTCTATTTTTATAAATCAATGAAATTTTTTAAAGAGTTTGGAACCTACTCAAGCTAAGTGTCTCATCTCCATGTTGATTTTTATTAATTATAAAAAAAATACAATTGGGGGAACATAAAAACCAAAACCCCGAATACAAAAAATAGAATGATAAAAGGATAAATCCTGAATTAAGATATTGAAATTATCAAAATAGAAACTTTATTTCAATATATGAAACTTAAAAGACAAAGAAAATTATAATTAGTTTTTAACTAAAATAGTAAATTACATCCAAATTACAATCGTAGTAAGCAAAAAGTAACAGGTCTAATAACTAAAGTCTAAGGGCCTATTCGTTAGCAGCTTAATAAGCTTAATGAGACTAACAACTTATTCGCTCAACTATGCATGATTGTTTCGTAGTGACTTAATGATATAGAAAGTGACTTATCCAGTAAGCTTCTAGGGGAAGCTTTATATAGAAATCCAAATTTTCTTTTCTAAACATGTCCCTCCCGACTAAAAAACCGCTCCTTACATCTATGGAAAAACTCTCTCAAACAAATTTTTTTCCAACTTATACAAACAGATTAATTCATATAGACAAATTTATCGATATATAACTTAATAAAAAACCAATCAAACGGCCCCTAAATCTAATGCGGTAATGTCAAACCTCAAAGTAAAAAAAAATCAAAAGAACAATGATAAATAGTAAATTTCATAATCTATGTTATTGTGCATTGCAAATAACAAGTGCCCAATAATTAAGACAACTTTATGATAACCAGTTAGATATTTAGATTTTTTTTTAAAAAATTTAAAGATTCATAAAATCATAATATGATTAACATAAGAACTCGGTAAGTTCAATCAACAGTAGAGATCGGTCATTCGAGATTTTCATGTTTGATTTCTTAAATCTAATTTTATGACCGTTAATTGGCTGGAAACGAAACTCAATGCCTTGAAAATCAAAATAGTCGAACTTTGAAGAACAATAGAAGTTAGATTGAGTTGTTGAAATGATGACGTTAACCGATTCACGATGTGCATTCAGTATCCATCACTACTAAGCTTTGGGTCTGTTTTTATAGTTAAAGATGAATTGTCAAATTCTCAAATTATTAAACCCAAAACTAGTAATAAATGAAACTTCATGCCGTTTTAGAATTTGATGCCCTGTGCAGCCGCACGGGCTGCACGTGGTCAGGGCCGGCCCTGCATCTAATTACCTCACATAGAGAGTCATGAATTTTCACACACACACACACACACCCCTCGCGTATTCACGATTTATATTATATCAACATAGTTTTAAGAAAACCTTTCAAGTTCTATTCTGAATTTCTAATCACAAGACTTTATATTATATCAACATATATGATTTTTCTTCTTCTAGTATAAAGTTAAATCGTTTAATATTATTATTTCATTGAATAATAATAATAGAAAACATATAGCCTCTGACGTGTAGCTCAGGTGGGAAAAGGACGAGACGACTTTGTCCAAATATAAGACAAGTTCGGGGTCTGATCCCAGACCCCTCCGCTACCCTCAGTCGTTGAGTGAGCTAAAAAAGCCCCCTCACATGCATCGGTACCGTGAAGGGCTGGCCGGTTGAATTACCAATAACCAATTTTTCCCAAATAATAGGAAACATATATGCATAATTATATATATGACATACAAATTTACGCCTTAGATCACGTCTTTAAAAAACGCCATGTCCTCACCATGACACGTCATACGTCATCACTAGATTATGTTTCACTCTATTTAGAATCTTGCACTTTACACTTCAAATCATCTTTAATTCATTTTTTTATGAAGTACCAAATTGCTTAGTATTTGGTTGAGATGCTTCTTTATAATAGAATAATTCTACCGTAAATATAATATTATGGGTTCATGCAATTACGCGTTTATGCTGTTATTCTAAAACTTGTTCCTTCTACATTAATATGCCTTAACAACATAAATTTTATCGCTCCATTATCGTTCCGTATATGCTAATGACATCTTTTCAATAACGTCATTTTATTTTTATGCTATTACAGAATACACCGAAATAACCTTTCACATTGAATCTTGTTACCCTTTCCGTTCCTTCCTCTCGAAACGATTCTTTAAAACCCTCAAATTCCATTGGTAATCTACAGGAAAAATCACTAGTGGATTTCATCGTTAGAGAAAATGTGGCCAGGGTTTTTGATCACCAATGGAAAAATCTTTTGGTGATAGTCAATACACCTGTAATCTGTCACAAATTACGGTGGAAAAATTCGTCGGTGAAGTCTCTTTGTTTTTTTAGTGAATATTATATAGTAAATTGGAATTTTTTTTCGGTTTTTTGAAATATACATTATTGCATTCCTTGGTAAATTTTCATTATACTTTTTATTGGCGAGATATTGATGAGGCGAAAGATCGTGTGAGAAGGGAAGGTAAAGTAACAAATGTTCTCAGACTTCTGATTATACACTGGGCCTAGAAGCCCAAACTAACTGACTATTTGGTCCAAAAGCCCAAATCTGTTCCGTTTATTTTTTTACTTTTTCCTCAAAAATGACATACAAAATTTTATGTTTTAATTTTTAAAATTATTAATCAAAATACACCATACATATTATATTTGCTGATTTACATTAAAAAATCTTGAAATAAATATGGTTTGTTTTCTGAAAATTATGTATTCTAATTTATAACAACTTGAAAATTGGTCCCTAGCCATAACCGGCCCCAAGACGGGCCTTGAATTTATAGTTAGAATCATAACCAGATTGGACAGTAATCGATCCTTGTCGGTCCCGAACGGACCCGGTCCTCGGCGGTATACTTAATATTATGGACTATTTAAATTATTATTTTCCATAACTTATTTATAAATTTGTATATTTTTATTTAAAAATAAATTTAAGATATTTTTGAAAAAAGGTCATGTTATAGTTACTTATTCAAAGTTTAATTTTTTTAAATCTATTTTTTGTTTTAATTTAAAACATATAAATTGATTAAAGCATCATTTAAATAACATTTTAAAATAATTGTTAAATAAGAATATGTAAATATTAAATAAAACTGGGGCTGACCCTGGTCGGGAAGTGATGAGGCCATATTAATCCTATGTTTCAATTGTCTAGAATGAGCATTAGTCACATGGAATAGGATTGGTTCAATTGGAACAGTTGGAGCTACATTGACCCGACATTCCAACTATAGGGACCGGGTTGTGACCACACATACCAAGACCGAACCTTTTCATGGGTTGCTTCAATTTGGGTCTTATGTATCTCTACCTCATAAGCTGATTTGTTAAGACAGTACATGTATTTGATATTTTTTATCCAACAAATATATTTGGCCCGTATAAACATTTCATTGATGTTTTTTCTGTTCTTTCATGAACCCCATAAACGTTCATCTTTTGTTTCTTTTGTATTTTTCTTTTCTTTTAATAACCGTGACATATGATTGTTGACCGAATAAGTGGCAGACTCAGAATCGTTAAGAGGTGAATCTTGTTTGCAAAAAAAAAAATCTGTCTCTTAATGGTTCTAAAACCATCTGAATGATTTTGTATCCTGAGCCTCCCTTAACTATTAAGCGCCCTAATTTCATTGTAAATAATTACCAAACAATTATATTTCATTTTGCACAATATCACGAGAGCATCTTAATTATTTTACATCGAACCATTCAACAACTGTCAAACAGTCCCTGAGATTAAAGACCAAAAAGGCGATTAATGGGTTGCTATATAAGTATCTTTTAAGAAAACTTTCTTATTTCGAATATATGAAGGAGTTTTCTTATTTCTTATTTAAGAAAACATTCTTATTTCGATGTCTCAAAATCAAATATAAAGCTGTCCTAAATTGTTGCCTTCCAAAATGGTCTAGATCCACACATGTAAGCAACTCTTCAAGCGAGGAAGTTGATGGAAGACTCCATCCCCACCATTAAAAAACATCCATCCATAATTGAAGCACGACGAGCAATAGACAAAGCAACGATCCAAAGTCTCAATCTCAAGGCCACAACACGAGCAAAGAAGGGAGGGAATATCTAAACCTTTATCAGATAAAATGTCCTTATCGGAAGCCTCCCCATCCAATGCTATGTTTGGCAAACTAGTTTATAAGCTAACTGGTAGCTGATAAGTTAACTGATAAATAAATCATGTTTGACAGAACTAGCTGATAAAAATGTAAAATGATAAAAAAAAACATCTTGAAAAATTAATCAATTATAATAAATCAAAATATAATTGAAACAAATCTCTAATGATATAATATATCAACTAATACAAACAATATGGTAAAAAATATATA
>NC_037542.1:18833572-18837488 GCF_001531365.2 Cynara cardunculus var. scolymus | reverse complement strand
ATAATGTTTAAGTTTTATTAATATTTATTTATAATTAACAGTAATAAATAATAATTAATATTAATGAGAGTTATAATTGGAAAAAAATATGATAATAAGCTACCAAAACGTTACTCTAAGTAACTTTTCGATAAACTAGCTTAAGTAAATCCAAACATGTACCTAGAAAACAAGCTAACTTATTTTTGTCAACAATGCCTAAGCCTCCATATGAAGATACACACCTTCTGTGAGGTTATTGAACTCTGCTGAGTTGGGATAACATGAACCAAAACTTGCAAAAGTTTACTTTCAACTAATGATCAAAACTCCTTGACCGAAAAATATCTGTCCTTACTAAGCCATCCATACGAACTGTCTTTTTCGAGAGAACTTCCAGGGGCATTTCTAATGAGAGACCTCAAGTCCTCAAACTCACCCATTATCCTCCTTTAGGCTACCTAGACCACTCCCACGACCCACACTAAAAGCTCCCATCCCATGACACTCGATCTTTTACCAAAACATCCCTATCTCTTTAGAGCCTAATAGACGAGGGAACTTTTTACAAAGTCTAAAGTTTCCTAACCACTTGTCCAACCAAAAGTAAGTGCCACCCTGACCTCAACCTTTTTCCTATAAGAGTTTGAAAAGAGGATACCATATTTCTCCAAGTCTTTGCCTGCTCTCAAATCCCACTCCATATGTAACACCTACAAATTCTATGCTTCCTTGTTATCTGTTTTTGTTAAGTTTATGAAGGAATTAATGTTGTTTGAGAAAAAAGTGTTCAAGTGACCAATACAGAAAAAGACAAGGCAGTGGCTCATGCAGGTTGACCCGCGACCAAACCCGCAGCTACAGCCTTCAAACTCACTATCCCATTTCATTATTGGGTGTAGGTGACTTTCAACGCGATTTGGGGTCGCGGGGAAGTGATATGCACCCCTTAAAGACCCGATTTTAAATTACAGTTTCCCGTTTCCATTCCACTTCTATTTTTCTTTACATTAAAAGCGACTCGAAACATTTACTACTGCATTAAAGGAGTTCTTGGAAGGCATTAAAGCTCAAGGTTGAAGCTTGGATCAAGTTCTTTAAACCACCTTCTCCTCTTTGAGATCTTAGTTTTCTAGGTTTTGTCTAGAAATCCACCAAGATGAGTTCATCCTCCATTTTAAAGCTTCATACAAGTCTTAATCATAGTTACTCACCTATTTCAATGATTTCTCTAGGAATTTCGTTGAATATAAGGTTTTGAATGATTATGGGTTCACGAATGACATTTATACTTGGGAAAATGATTTTATCTCTAGTATGAATGTATTAGATCTATTAGAGACCCATGATTTCATTTGAGTAAACTTATCATAATTTGTTAACATGGAAGCCTATTTGCGAAAAGGATCATTGACTCATGATTTCCACCTTTTTTTTGGACACAAATAACTAATTTGGGGTTTTACTCTAAATATTGGTTAAATTTTGTATAAACATAGGAAATTTTGGGATTTGCCTTGCCTTTTTTTTTCCCTGAATATGCTTGATATGTGTTAATTTATTAATCCTAAAACATCATTTTCTTTTGTTTTATTTGTCCATTAATGTCTAAAGTTAGTCATTTAAGTCATATTATGTGATTCTTGAGTTTTGTATAACTTAGTAAGTATTATATCATAATCTTATGTTATTTTGTTACTTATTGCAGATTTTAGAAGTTTTTGGCCAAATCCTACAGCACTCTTATTAGAGTATTTTACTGGATCAGTGTTGTAGCAGTCTCATAGAAACATGCAGTAGGCCGCATCTTTACTTTTGGGCTTACATTTTTGGGCTACAGAATCTTGGGCTATGTGCTAGCTTATGATTTAAACTTCTTTTGTATTAAATGACCTACTTTTTCTTGCAAGCCTCGTCTTTGTTATAAGTAGGACCTAATGTCTAGCTTTAAAAACACATTAACCTTTGGGTTTATAATTCTCTCTAGCTTTCTTTAATTTCTAATTTTAGTTTTCTTTGTTCTTCAAGAACCAAATTTGTAATAGCTCAAAACCGTTGGTATTTTCAAGTATTAATCAAGTTCAACTATTTTAAGTGAAATTTCTTCTCTTCTCTCTTGCTTTTGGTTTTCAAAAGTATATTTAATTTTTCGGTAATGATTGGAATTTATTAGTCATCGTTGCAATACATTGCATTTCATGAAACTTGTTATGTAACGAAACTTGTGTACTCTTGGGAGGTACTCTTCACTTTGAAAAACATACTAACACCATGTCGTGCTAGCATTCATGACGTCTAACATAATAATAGCATATCGATAGCACGCCGGCCTGTGTATACTCTTGGGAGGTTGTCTGAACCAGTAGTTGATACTATGACAATACTGTAGTACTATCCTGTAGTACAATAGGAGTGTTTTGTTATCTTTTTGTTGGATCATTTGATTTATGTCTTATTCAACATCTACACCTTGTGTTTCTTTTTATGACTAATATTTCTTAGTTGATAATCAAACCATCCCAAGTTTTAGATAAAACAACTTCCTTGAATTCGCCATTTAAAATTAATTTTTGAAAACCGGACTTCTGAAGAACTTTACAAGCGTTATCTATAGGAACAATATTTGGTACCTATATTATTATTACTTATTACAAGACGATAATAGTTCAATGTGTATACTTGCACCAAGTTCTATTTTTGTGTTGAATATTAAGGTTGCATAAACAGAACAACAGTGCTAATTGCCATTATTGGTAAATTTTGCTTTACTAACTCTTGGAGTTAAAGTATATATAAGTTTGATCTATAAAGTAAGTGGCACTTGTTAAATTACTAGAAATATGAATATTTTACCTATATTATCTTGTTGCACTGGATCCATATGCATTATTCATACAAATTTCAATAGAGGAGTTTTGATATTCTCTTCTTGATGTCATCGGTTCGAGTCAAAGGAAGAGTTTTGATATTTTGCCTTAGAACTTCTTATTATAGATAAGTGAGGAGTTCTGAGGTTCTCATCTTGTAACATTGGGGGTCAACTAAGTAGGGAGTTTTAAAGTTTTTATTGTATCCCCAAGTAGAGTAAGTATCACGACTTGAATACCTAGAGTGAATTACTCGTCAACATCTTGATATGGCTTACTTAGTGTTCATCCACTTTATAGAATCGGGTCACCCTTGTTATAGCAAGATATATTGGTTGCTACTCCACTCTTCTAAAGAAATCGGTTCCGTATTTTTAAAATACTCCTATTTCAAGGGAGGTGAATCTTTAGAAATATCCTACCCTCTAAATATGGATATTATATTTTATTATTAATCATTAAACTCATTAGATGTTAGCCGAACAATTTTTTGTACTAACATGTATAACATGGCATAGTAAGGATGGACCCAAGGCCTCAACGAGTAGAGATTGAAGTGTCATTTAGAGGCACGAGTAGGTTACATTTCGGAGAGTTCATAACTTTGGAAGATAACAACTTTGGTGGTTGATGTAACCCCCTACTTAAAATTAGTTCTACTAGAATTAAATAGTATCCTATAGAACTCTCATACCTAACTTTTGTCACGTGCTTTCATGTAAACATTGATAATTTTAGATAGATACTCTTATTTTGTGTGTTATGGTCGATTGACACTGAGGTTTAAATGTATTGCTATTTTCAAAATTTAGGAGCACACCACGCTCCCAATGACCAAACCAAACGGCTCGAGTTCCTAACGTATCCCAAGTCCCCATTGTCCCCAAAAATACTTTTAACTACCCAAACCTACGACACATCACCGGAAGTCTTGAAACGCCAACACGATTTACCTAAGAGACCCCAATTAGCAGCCTGAAGGCTACCCACACCTAAACCCCCAAACAATAGGAATTTAATTGGTTTCCACTTCACCTAAGTCAATTTATGGTTAAAGACTTAAAGTCCTA
>NC_037542.1:18819153-18833517 GCF_001531365.2 Cynara cardunculus var. scolymus | reverse complement strand
AAAAAAGAACTCTCTACTCACATTTTGAAAAGCATTCTGTTCCTCCCCAATAAGTTTACCGATGACTTTCTTAAGTCTTTCCGTTAAGGTTTTTGTAATTATTTTAATTTATATATACACAAGCAGTTAGGCTTATTAGTCTAAAATTGCCAAAAGTAATAAGGTCCGATACTTTTGGGATCAAGGCTAAGAAAGAAGAATTGAAATATGATTAAGGTTGTTTTGGTGTAAACGATCTAAAATTGGTTTTATATGCTTCAAGAATCAAGACCATATGGTTGGTGATGCTGCTCATTGGGATTTGCAGCATTTTCAAAGACCTTTCGCTATAATAGAGGAAAAGAAGCAAAAACCTTCATTTTACAAAACAGGTTTCTTCAATGCATCCATGGTTTTGGTTAGAAGCAGAGGGAAAAGGGAGGAGGAGGGGAGGATTTATTAAATTATTTAATTATAAATAATTTAATTGTTTGTACAAAAACTTTACATATTTGTACGTTAACATATTTTTGTAATAGAAAAGGCAAAAGGACTAAGATGCTCGTCTGTTAAAGACATGGATGAAGGGTTTAAGCAAATTAAAACAATGGGGATTTGATATAATTTCAGAACTGATATAAAGTTTAAACAAACATAAGGATAGATAATGGTAATTTCTTTAAATGTTTTTCCATACCCTAATTTATATGGGAATGACTCACTATCAAAAACTCAGAAATGAGTCATTTCACTCATTAATTCTCACTCCCACTTCAACCTGTATATAACCTTTGAGACCAAAACAATCCTAAAGTGTTGTTTGAGCTTTTAAGAGATGTTAAAATCTTTAAGTCATATTTTCATATCTTATTGAAAAGATGTTTGTGGTTAAAATCTGAAAACAAAATCTATAATATTGTTTGTTTTGAAAAACTGATAAATGTTTAAATATGTAAACATAATCATGGTTAATGATATTAAGAAATTACTACCAACAAATAGAAAAATATAAATGCTAATTAAAATTTATTATAAATAATACTGTAATTTTTTTAAAATCAAAATATTTCAGTGAGCAAGAAGGGCATGGAAGCTACAATGCAAGCAAGCTAGCTTGCTGACTCTCCTAGTGGTTTGACGGCAAAGAAAGGGGCATTCGGAAAGCGACTATTCGCTTCTGGCGAAGCTTCTAGAAGGCCAACCACTACATAAAGAGATCCATATACCAGTCATGAGCGATAGTGAAGTCTAAAGAGGTCGAAGCAGTAGCTTCTAGGACGAAGCCGAGCCAGTGTTGGTATTATTTTAAGAGTACTAATTTTTGTGCTATTGAGACTTGTACATCTTAGATGTTTTCAATTCTCAAATGTTCCATTATCATGGCATGCAATTAGTAATAAAGTAGGGTTACCTCTTGTTTTTTGGGGTTCCAAATATTTTGTTTTTATTTTAGAGAAATAAGAGGAATGTAAGAGGATAATAAAACATGATTTTAACTCTTATCCAATAAGAGGACATTAATTGTTCTTAAGCTCTTATCCTAAAACAAACAAACGATCTTTTAAGTTTAACACCAAGTTAACGTACCTAGTTTCCCAAAATTGCATGATCTAAAACATGTTCATCTCCAAACTTTGAAAAATATACCGAAGTTAATGTCTCTCTCTAAACCATATATTTTTGCTTATCAAGATCCAAATATAATATATCTGGAATGATTTTTGGAAATATTTATTTATAAATTAATATTCTTGTTACTAAAAAGGAAATCGAAGTCCGGCATCTACTTTACTCGTGATTCAAGACATAAATGCATGCATAGCTCCATGTATGAATACACACCCACCCACAATATATGTATATATATATATATATATATATTTGAGAGAGAGAGAGAGAGAGGAGATGACAAGTGTTAATTAAGTTAGTAGTTTAATTATAATAGTGACTAGAATTCCACTTCCAAGTATAAAAGCAAGTAGTTAATATGTATGTACTACAACTGGAAGAAAAATACTAGTTACCCTACACATTCAAATCCAAGTGCGAATAAACTTTAAGTAAACTTATATGCCTCGACAAAGTTGTATTTGCACTATCACTTGATTGTTCTGTTTTTTTTTCTTTCTAATTTTTAATCTCTCCATCATCATAACGCATTCACACTATCTATATATATCAAGATTTTATATATATAAAACGATAAAATATATATGTTCATTAACTTGTATTTGGTTCTAGATCTCCGACATAATCATGCAACGTGCCATTTATAGTACATGAAGTAGGGTGTCTAGAACGTCTTGCAGATATATGTGTGTGTGCATGTGTGTAAATATATCTATATATATATATCAAGATTTAATATATATATATATATATATATATATATATAAAACGATAAAATATATTGTTTATTAACTTGTATTTGGTTCTAGATCTCCGACATAACCATGCAACATGCCATTTATAGTACATGAATTAAAGTAGGGTGTCCAGAACATCTTGCAAATATATGTAGATATGCATGTATATTATATATATATGTATGTATATATATATATATATATATATGTATGTATATATATATATATATATATGTATGTATATATATATATATATACATATATATGGGGTCAAGATGGTTTGATCACTGGTGAACAATCAGGGAAGCGAATATATATGTTGGATGGTGGTTTTCAGATAGACAGAGATATTGGTGCCTGTTGGGTTATAGTTTTTTCCAAAGATGCCTGAAAAAAAAGCACAAGATTTTGAAGGAATATATTTGGTTTCCTATAGCTCGTGATGTGCATCATCTACCATTTTTAATCTCTCTACTCTAGCGATCAATTTCTTAACCCAATTAAGTCTCTCTCTCTCTCTCTCTCTCTCTCTCTTAATAAATAAATATATATAATATATATATATATATATATATATATTCCATCAAAAATTTCTCTTTTTACTGAAGCAAAGCAATTGTCACTTGTCAGCACCCATGTTGATGCCACGTTCCAAGCATATTGTAATTAATCAGGTCATGAAACGATTTAATGATTTTATTTTTTGAAAAAGAAAAGTAGTAGTTACGAAAAAAATAAAGAATTAATATAAAGGCTTCTACAAATTTTATAAAAAAAGAAAAAGGTAATAAATTTAATGGTATTAATTAATTATAAATCTATATCATGGTATCAGATACCTTTGTCCCAACTAATCCACGGGTTGATGCAAGCAATGGGTTACATACTAAAACAGATGATGAATATATATTTTCCCATGGCTTAGATGCGATTCCTCATCGCGGAAAAGGTACTTTTTGACATTGCTTCCCCACGTCCATGTCTACATATATCCATTACAGTATAAGTAAGTCCCCCATGCCCATCACCCTCAATTCCCTGTTGGATCGACTACGTGTGAAAACCTAACCACAAGCAACCGTTAAGCAACACAGACACAACACGGTTTGGAATATATTACATACACAAGGGATTGGAACTGAAGGAAGAGATGCCTTCTCTACATCCGAGAATATCTCCTAGACTTGGCTTCTTACCTCTTCCTCTTCCCCTTTCCATTCTTTATTAATTTGAATTAATATTTAAACTCAACAAATCTCATTACATATGGCCAACCTCCGTTCTGAGAGACTGTTTGGATCTTTCATCTCTGCTGTCATCAGCTACTGTTTCAGCTATCAAGCAAACTACAATACCACCGGGCACGGCAAACACGACATGCCTAAGGGCCGGCGACCACTTTCTTTGCAGGTTTGCTACTTATCTCATGTCTAGCTAGATGCATGCACCTACTGTTTTAATTTCTTATTTCATTCACGTACTGTATATGGATATTTCTTTTGACAGTAAAATTAACAATCTTTTAAGTCCAAAAAGTTCGCTTAACAGGATGAACAAAGAAGTTATAGGCGAACCATGTTCACCTTTTGTTGTTGGGACCTCAAGTAGCTAGGGTCTTATTTTTTTCTATCAACTTTGTTTTACTTGATAGACCATCGAGCTTCAAGTGAGGATGTGCTGCACAGGATGCGAGAGAGTTGTCAGGAGTGCCATCCACAAGCTTAGAGGTATGTGTATATTTTATTAATTAATATATATCTAAACAGATGATGCTTATTAAAATGATTGGTGGGATAAGAATTAAGGATATATAATATGAGATTTTGTTGTTGCTAAGTGGACATGGTTTCCGTTACTGATTAATTACAGGTTCTTTAAGTTTCTATGTTTTGAAATTGAAATATACAGGGGTGGACTCAGTGGAGGTGGACTTAGAACTTGAAAAGGTTACAGTGATCGGATATGTTGATCGTAACAAGGTGCTGAAGGCGGTTAGGAGAGCGGGAAAGAGGGCAGAGTTTTGGCCTTACCCGAATCCACCGCTATACTTCACATCGTCCACCAACTACTTCAAAGACACGACGAACGAATACAAAGAGAGCTACAATTACTACAGGCACGGATACAATATGGGCGATAAGCATGGTAATATTCATGTCAGCCAAAGGGGGGACGACAAAGTCAGTAACATGTTCAATGATGACAACGTTAATGCCTGCTGTGTCATGTAGCAACATCTTCGAATTAGATTTGCTCCCCGAATGTAGAATAACGAGGGTTTAATTTGGATAAGGATAATTAACGGTCGATCGTTTAATATGCCAGACGTAGGTACTAATTGGTTGTCTTTTCAGTATATAGTAATCTGATGCTCATTCGAATGATATATATGTGCATCTGATTACTGTAACGATGATAGTTGCATTGCGAATGAAAGCTCCTGCTTGTTTATGTATAATATTCCCGTAGTTTAGTTTTCTTAAGCGTAAGGGATTCTTTTCTTTTCCTTTACAAGCATATAGGGATATTTTTTTGAAGTTAAGTTGATCGATCGTAATATTTCATTTTGGAGAATCTTATTCATAGAACAAATTTTACGTAATAAATATTTTCTCCTTCAAGATTCGCAAAAAACGTGACCCAGATTGATTTAAAACTGGGATGTGGAATTCATGCAAATCGGATATAGGACATAAACCCCACCAGATGGGATGGCTGACAACACAAGGCGCTTGTAAATAAGAGAACAAACGAGAATAATCTTAAATTCCATTTAATCGAATATAGGACATCACATGTGATTTGCCCGTCCTCGTGTTTTCAGATTTGACCACGTTGTGGTTTGAACCTCCGTATAATATATATATAAGGTTGAGTTTCGATTAGAAGAGAAGTTACGGTGAAAAATGTAAGACTCCATCTTTGACTTAATCGTAGTTGAATGTTAACACTAATAAAATGTTCTGAGATGCACTTGATCAATTCCCTTCTATAACGCAATTAATGGATGGACATTATATTAAAAGTAATTAAGGGTTCAGACGTAACTTCCATTCTTATACGATCATTTGCCTGTGTATATATATATATAGAGGACAATAATCAAATGAGAATCACAAAAAAATTAAGAATCTAGAAAATCAATCACAATTAAATTTAATCTACGACTATTAAAGGCGATAAGAATTTTGAAATATATTGTTTATTATGGACTAAATTTGAAACTAGAAGGGCATATTATGGTTTTTTAATTAAACAAATGGGCTTCGTTGGCCCAACCCAGATTTCATCATCCCCTCAACCCCATGGATCCACCGTCTCCAACCGCCTCTGGACTCAATTCTCCGATCCCGTCATCTATCTCATAATTACAAACTTTTATTGTCTTCCTCGTCTTCAATTCCTCCTTGTTTTGTCAGCCTTCGACCGTCTTCCTCATCTAAAGGATCATCGTGATGGTTTATTCTCCATACTGGTGAAATCTCGTCGTTCCCCTAAACCTAGCCTTAATTATTCGAGTTCTACCCCTAATTTGAATAGATTTGAAGGCCGGAAATGAAGCCCACAAACAAGGATACGCAAAAACAACAGAAAGACGGTGCGCTGGTTGTTGATCTGCCTACAGCGGTAGTTACCAAGAACCTCGTCATGTGACAGGTTAAGATTTTTGAACGCGATGAGGTGTTAGACGAATCATCGGTGGTTTTGGAAGACATGAATGGCCGATAGGATTCAAACGATACAACGACCACACAGCCAAAAGCTTCGCCGGTGATCAGAAGGTTTCCAGATATTCGACCGGCCCTCAGAGAATTTTGAAAATAAATTGTCGTCGTATGGAGTTAGTATTTGAAGGAAATCAAAAATTTGAGAAAGAGTAGTGATCATGGACATGGAGTGAAATAACATAGTGAAAAATTGTCCTTGATGGAAATTATGTTTGATTTTATGGGGTGAAATAGATTATAGCTAAAAATTGTATTTGTTTTCATGTGGTGAAATAACATATATATGAATATTATGTTTGGATTTCATGAGCTGAAATAACATATTTATGAAAATTGTGTTTTATTTTATGAGGTGATATAGCATGCATGATGAGTATGTGTTTCATTTGGTTAATCTTTGTTATCAAAATAAAGATATGTTCTTTTTCTAAATAATAACAACTTTAATTAAAACCATATGATCATAACCATATTAGAGCGTAGATTGGTTTTCACAGTTGTCAACCTTTTTTGGTTCTCACACGATTTCAACATCATTTCAAGAAAGATTACAACCTTATGAAATTCATACAAAACGTCTTGAAACTTGAAATTCCTAAGCGAATCTCTTCTTAAAACCATAGAGGTTCTGCCCCTGAAAATCTGAAACTAAATTCCTATATAAACCATAGAGGCTCCGCCCCTTGGACCACCCTGCTAGCTAGGGCCTTGCCCTCAGACCCTGTTGACCCCGCCTTATGACAATCTATGTTGATAAAGACCATATTTACGAGTGTATACTTTACATCACCTAACTCACTTATGTTTGTCTTATTAACGCTTCGATCTCCATTGGTGATGCTTAAAGAATGCTACATGTTTTTTTTTTTAATCAAACCATTAAACTAGGTGAACCCGTGTAGTTTTTTGTGTATAATAATATTTTGTTATCAAGTAGAAAAATCTGCTTTCTTTTCTTTTCAGTTTGGGATTATTTTACAATATAAGGTTTCAGAAATATATACGTCATCTGTCTCAAAATAAGTGACCACATTTCTATTTATATTTGTTTCAAAATAAGTGTCTACTTTCAAAAGTAAATAACCTAATTCTCAAATTTACTCTCAATTAATCAATGCACAAATATTTAAGAATTGAGAGATGAGAGGAATTGAATAAGGGTAAACATGTCATTTGGTTAATAAAAAATGTATTAATTATGTATGTCTAAAATTTTGTGTACACTTACTTCAATTGTAAAAAATGTAATAATTATCTTTCTATACATAAATTGGAGTATTTTATACGTAGATCCATATAGAGGGTCATATATGCGAGGGTGTGATCATTATGTTAAGCAATGTATATTTATCTTATAAACACAATTATCATATATGTATATTGTATTATAAAACATTTGAGTTTTCATTTGTAAAAACTTTTATTTTTTTTAAGAATACAACTTTCAAAATATTAGGTATAAATTAATAACGCATAGACGACTTTAAAATAAATTTGATGAATTATGCTTTGAGTCTTCGCTTTAATGTTTCAAGAGTCAGAGATCTGAGTCTTCGCTCTAATGTGTCAAGAGTCAGAGATCTAAGTCTTCGCTCTAATCACAACTTTAAAATAAATTTGATGAACTTTGTGTTCATATGCAAGATTATAATAGTCCGAAACGATTTTAAAAGCCTTAATTAAAAGGGTTCCATCTAACAAGTTAACTTCAAAAATAAATTCGACGATGACATGTCTATGCATCGTCTTTCTTCTCGAACCCCAATTCGTAATTATATAAAAATAATATATGTTTAAAAAAAATAATAATTATGAGGTGTGGTGCGATTTGAACCGTGGTTTCATTATTCAAAACCGTAAATCGCACCACAAAGTATTGTTTGCTAAAAATACAAACCGCATAGCAAGAGTTCAAAATCGTACGGTATAAATGGTTTAAGCACTTTGGCTGTTTAGATGCTCACCCTAAGCCTCCCCCGTATAAATAGGTTTCATTAGTTTGGGTTATCATATATGGAAAAAAAAGTGTGTTAAAAAAGCATATGTGTGCAACGTATGATTTACTATGCATGCATTAGTGCAAGTGTGAGGTTATGTATTCAAGGTTTTTGATGAATTTGAGATAAGACATAATATGATACTGAGAGCATCAAAGAGCTAACAGGGTTTTTCGTAAATCATTAGAGTTCGATCTCTAGTTTTCTCTTAATATTCCGGGTTCTACGCGTGTAGGGGTTTAGACCTCTGTTGACCTTTCCGTATTTTGCCGTTGCATCATAATAGATCAATTCTTATGAAGACGAGGAGTAGACGCTGAAGGCTAGAAGATAATGTTAGGCATATATACAAAGGATTGAATCGGGGAGGATGATGAGGGGAAGTGGTAATTTACTTTTTGGACCCTATATCTGTTGGGCCCTGGGCCCAGGTATGCCGTGCACCAAGGCCCAAAAGGATGTTAAAAGTTCATGTGCTACCTTCATGTACATGCTTCACATGTACACCTGCTGCTAGTTAGGGTTTGTCTTCTTTGATCTACCTTTGATAAAAAAAAAAAAAAAAACTGTAGATGTGTAGTTTTTGATGGATTAAATTTGTTGTATTATAGCTATGAAGTGAATTGATATATGCACTTGTTTCTAGCTTTTCACAATGCAATCTGTGTTGTCATGATATTGGTGTTTGTCAGTTTGAGAGCCGAATGATGACTTCTTTGATAAATCTAGTAAATGTATCTGCTTCTTTGCATGCAGCTGGCAGACTCTGGCTAGCTAGTTAGTGGTATATATGACATAATGTCACTGGTTAGTACTGTCTCATGAAGGTACCAAGTTTAGAAAATGAGAGACCCTGCTTGCTTTGGAGTTTTATTGGTTAGGTATAAACTAAAAATGTACGGTTTGGGATCCATGTCTTTGTAATTAAACGCCTTGCCCCAACTCAACCCCAATATTACTAGAACCAAACAATACATATCCCATATCCCATATCGAAATATGAAATATATTTTATAGGAAATTGGACCTAAATTTTGTTAAGGAGCACCTGAAGAGCATATTGTGTTCTGGACTAGAGTTGAGATTTCTGTAAAAACACTTGTAAATTTACTAATATACATTACATAAACACAAACTGAAATATTAAAGTGTTACGGTAGGAATCAACAATGTTAACTGTCATCTATCTACAAGTTAAACTAGTACCTGAGATCTATCTAGGGAAATCAATATATATATATATATATATATATATATATATAATATCTTGGGAGCCTGGTGTGATCAGTTTGTTGGTCTCCACTTTCCAGTAGAATGGATTAGGAAAAGTAGATAACTGGTTTGGGCATGGGAGTTGAAAAGTGGGCATATATGTATGTGAATTAAAGATGTAGGTAGTTTGGTTTAAATGTGTGTTGTAAAATAAAGGAAATTAAATGATTTGTTACAAGATTGCAGAAGATAGTATATAAGGTTGGTACGTGTGGAGGATGGAAGCAGTGTCCGTATAGAGTTAGGGATGGGTACTGGTAGGGAGGTCCCATATATATACATATATATATATATATATATATGTGTGTGTATTCACATTGCAATGGGTATTTGGCAGTGCAGGGGGACCAGGGTGGTACCACATGGAAGGAAGATAGGAATAGGTAGCTAGCTAGGGGACAGGGATATATAGCCATCGCATGGTTAATTACTATACAGCCCACGCATATAATATATATATATACACTAATTAATTAAGAAAGAAGAAGATGCATATATGAGTATTAATTAGCATCATATCCATCACCTGTAATTCCTCCTTAAGTAGAAAGATAGAAAGAAAGAGAAAAGAGAAAAAGAGAGGGTGAAAGTACCAAGACAGCCCATGCTGATGCTGGCAGGCATTTTCTATAAAACCATCCCGCACATATATATTCATTCATGACAACTCATATCTCTAGGGTGGGGACCTTTCCTTAATTCCCCCTTACCTTAACCTTAATCAACTAATTATGTATCTTACTGCTAATTAACCACTACTGCTACTACATACTTAGTTTAATTAATTATTATATATGTCAAACAACTAATAATTAATGAACAAATTAAAACACCACATACTATATAGCAAACACTTGTGGCTTGACTATCACTTGGATTACCACCTTAATTATATGTTCCATATGACATTTATACATACCCTATAAATGTTGTGTGGTGACTACACGACTCTACAAGTTTATATCATTCAATTAATGACATTTTATATAATTCCAAATGGTTGTAATTAATAGGGTCTTGTATCTTGTTCGATTATAAAGGTCATGTCTTCTTTCTCGTTTACGAACTTTGTCGAAGTTGTTTCCAAAATGGAAAGAATGAATAGTCGTTTTAGCAACTCACATGTACAATCCTTTCATTATAAAGAAGGGCGTGGGTTCCAATTCACTTTTGGAACCAAGTGCTAAAGCATAGATTCCAACACATATTTACTTCAATAACATTGAGATTCAATTCCATCAACAATTTGGATGGAAATTTAAACAAGTTTTAACGGAAAAAATTAAACTAAAAGAAAAAAACATGTAGAACTGGAAAGTTGGTTTTATAAAATTCAAAATTTATATGATCAAACTGAATGCTTTCACATTCTCTTTGTTGCTGTTATTATCATCAACATGTAAGAAAATTACCAACTTTAAACAATATCATTAAAAAGCAATTATTACAACCAAGTATGCATGCCAAAAATCAATGTTCAACACAAATTAAAAAAGGTGATTAATGTCAAAGTAAGATGCACGGTGATGTTTTAGCAACAACGTTTTGATCTAGAACAAGTGAAACAATCACTGTTTTTTATGTTTTCAGCACAATCAAGAAAATGTTTGTCATTTAAATAAGTCTTTTAACCAGCAATTCAATGAACTTGTTACGACTACATCCAATAAAATTTCCTTGAAAGTTGCCAAAAAAATACATAAAACCCAGGTGCTCGTTAAGAATTGCGATGTTTCATGGTAAATCTGAAGCCTAAATTACTTAACTGTTATCTAGGAAAAGAAATCAAAGACACAGATGTTTTTAGTAAAGACAGAATGGTGAATAATGCGAGATTGTCAAAACCCCATCCAGGTGCGGTGCGGTGCGGTGCGGTGAGGTGAGGTGAGGTGAGGTGAGGTGAGGTGAGGTGAGGCGGGGTCAGATGGACACCTTATTTACAGATCAACGAAACTGGATTAACACACTAAACCATAAGGAAAAAGTAAGGGAATTGAAGGAAGGAAGGAAGTATAAGTAGTAAAGGCTAGAGGGGAGGAAAACCCCATTCTGTAGGACAAGTAACTATCAAACATACACTATGTAATAATTGCCTTTGCTGCAACCTGGTTAGCTCCTGTTTTATGGGATCTGCTGCCCTTCCTCCTTTCTCATTCAACTCTCCTCTGTCATTTATTCCTTCGTCTATATCATAACATATATATACATATTATATCTATATTATTATCAGACACATACACACACACACATCTTCCAAATCTGGAAGGCATGCATATGCATGGATGAACCAAAATTAAGCTTAGAAGCTGTAAAGATTAGTTCAAAAAGAAAAAAAAGGCAGGATTTTTGGGTGGTAGAACGAGCTTTAATCATCAATTTCTATCTTAAAAATGGTGAAGGTTGTTACATTTATTAGGAAAGAAAGAGTAATTAATCAAGAAACGTGTTAACTAAATTAAGAGATAGGTACTGTAGGATTTTGGAGTAGGATGGGGACTAGTGATTCCAGCTTTTAGCGAACATGATTCTGGTGACATTAGCTAGCCTTATCAACCCATCATCTTTGTACCTGACTCAGTTACTAGGTTCCTTTCATGTTTTTTAGTGTTCCCACTTCTTCTTTCTATTTTAATTCTTATTTTAACCATTTTTTTAGAAGCCTTGTATTGCTTATCGTAACACTTTCATATATGATACATACTTTTTTGGTTTGTTAAACTTAAGTCCTATAAAACTTTCAGTCTATTGTAACATTTAAAAACATTTAACATCATGTAAAGTCAAATTTTTAAGAGGTCGTCTTGCAATTTTATTAGTAACAAAAATATGCACTTAAATTGCGTAAAATACTCGCACCCAAAACATGTCCATCTGAGTTATCAAGACATGCCTGCTACCTGGATGGAGTACACAAAGAAACCCAAATAAACAAAAATGGTTGGAGAATTCTCCATACCTGTTGCTAAAATCATAAAAGTTGAAAAGCTAACACATAAGTAATTAGGGGTGCTTATGAGTTGGGTTGATCGGGTTGAAGACATTTGAATAATCCAACCCAATGCTTGCGGTTTGAAAAATCTTAACCCAACCCAACCCGAACCAAAGTGCAACCCAACCCAACCTGTACGGGTTAGTCTGGTTCGTCGAGTTGATACTTTGGTGCATTAAAATATTCTTCTAACCTAGAATTAATTATTTCTCTATAAAAATCAATTAAATTCATTGATACAAACGCTATAATTAGAGCATCAACAATGGTAGTGAAGTTGTTGTTTAGTTTTGTTTAAGCTAGGCTACTCAAAGTGCCGAAAGAAAAATACTTTCATTGCCAAATGCATGGTAATAATTCGCCCAATGTATACGGGTTATTGGTAAAAGGTATAATGACATTTAAGAGGGCATTTCAACTGCATTTAAGGTAAAAATACTTTCATTCATAATCTTAACTAATTACATGTTTCATTGGTTTGAAGAAATGTGTTGTTGTTTTCGTCCTTAACGTGTCCTATTGCTATCAAACCCCAACCACGTGCCTCTTACATGAGGGCATTTCAACTGCTTTACTTATTTATAAAAAAACTAAAAACATCTTCTTTTTTTGAAGTATATAATATTTATATACGATAAATGCAACAAATAAACTCACACATCTTCTTCACCTTTGGTGAGGTTTGAAACCCCTGACCTCGTAGGAGCTAGGCCAAAGACTACGATACAGCTAAGCCAAAGACCCTTTAATTTGGTAAAAAAAAACAATTTTTTCTTATTTCCTCTATTTTTCAATTCCTTTTTCGAATTCAAACTATGCACCTCCCTCTTTGATGTTTCTAGATCTTTCACGAAGGTCATTGACTTGTTGGAAATGTATACTTACGGTTGGTGCAGTGAAGCTGAAGACCCAAAGAGATCAAGATTGAAGGTGGTGGTGAAAGAAAGAGATATGGTTGGGCTACAACGGTGGTGAACCACTATGCCAAAGGAAAGTGAGAATGTGAAGGAAACATGATTGATTTTTAGGTTTTCCATGATCAAATATATATATATATATACTTGTTTTTATAGATCTAAATTTATTGTATACGTTAGCGTTTGGATATGGGAGCTAGCAACAATTAATTAGTGCCTTCAAGAATTGCAATGCAATCAAGCAATACAGATTTATGAAATAACGTCCTAGATTACTAGTAAGACAAACATCTTGTACAAATGAACATAGTAAATTCAAGTTATTTAGTATATATGTACTCCTGTTCATGAAATCTTATACAATTGTTTGTTGTGAATTTTTATTTCTCTGCAGAAGATCACGACATTGTTATCTTTCTTTATATGCCCATTTTGCTCAAGTGACCCAATGTGATAAGGTGCTGTCAAATTTGATTGAATTAATGTTCCCATAATTTTTGCTACTTTTTGAAGAATAGATATGGTCGTTTTTGGAGTCAAAGATTTTTCTTTAGATCATAATCAATTTGCTTTTTAAAGGTTTGAGCAATTGCAGATTCCAGGCTTCAAGATTGTTTAGGTGGTAAAGAGTTCATCACTTTAATGCATATATATATATGCCTTGAACAAATTACAGTTCTTGTGCACTTTTTAATGAGCATTATTTGTCTACATCCTTTTATTGTTCAATAATGCCACATTTTCCATCCTTTTAGTTTATGAACAAAAGCATTATGAAGCTTGATTTGAGCCCAGATCATTCAAGTCAACAATCTCAAGAAAATGGCAAAGAGGCAACACTCAAGTAGAATTGAAGCTTAATTAAATTGAAAATAGTTTATTTATGAATACATCTACACTATATTATAAAGCATTTGGCTAAAACTCTTAAAAACTCTTACAACTCTTAAACCCGCTCATCCTTATCCGATTTCATCTCATATCTGAATTCGTGTAACTAATTGCAGATAAACACAATCAAATACAGGATAAACATCTCACTTTAAATATAAAAAATCTAAAATATAATTAATATAATCATTAAATTCTAACAAAATATTTAATTATTATCTTTAT
>NC_037542.1:18809306-18814640 GCF_001531365.2 Cynara cardunculus var. scolymus | reverse complement strand
AGAATTATTAAATAGTTATTTGATACTAATATCGATTTATTTTTTAAAATTTTTATGCTATATTCAAATTCATATTTTATTCAAAAATAAAAAAATTATCATTTTCTTAAAACCACATAAATCGTATTATATCGATAGAGACAGAATAAAACTAAACATCAAAATCAAGATTTATCTCGCTGTATTACACGAGTACCCTTCTAGTATGTAATAATATGTATAGTAGTTTCAAATGTAACTCTTAGTTCAAAAATTAGCTTGACGTCTTAGTTTATAATTGTTTATACTGGTGATGCAGATGCATCTTTTCACCAATTTGGTGGCTAATAATCTTGACAAAGAATAGTGAACTTACTTATGCTTGTTCTAGTAATAAAGTAGCAATTTTTAACCAAGTGTTATGATTATCCAAGCCTATTATTCGTATTAGATGTTGTCCATATTCATTTTGGGATTTGTAGTGAATTGGAGCTCCTGTGTTCCCAGCTTACGTATTTTGTTCAATAAGCAAAAGGTTCATGTTAACTAATCGATTATGTCATTGGTATCTCAAGAACTTAGATTTCAGTGACATGGATGCATGTGTGGTTATTAGAGGCCGTTTATCCAAACAATCAATCGATAAACATTCACCGTTAAAATTCAACAAAATGCTTACTTTACTGGGTAAAATTTTAGTCCATTAAAATGACATCATATGCAACCATTTTACCGGTAAACGCTAATCAGGTAAGAGTTGTCACTCTCGTTTATCATGTAAGACTCTCGATTATTGTCACCGCTTTTATTGAGTAAGATTCTTGGTCATTGGCATTTACATCCATAAGTAATATGACCTGGTAAGCAACTTAGTTAAGTGTTTGGTACACGACCTTTTACTCTTGATGAACCCTCTTGTTGCTTTCAGTTTGACATGGACTTATTCTTCAAGCTTATTGATTTTCTGGATTTGGATGGTAACTTTCTCGAAGATCTGCTTAATTGAAAACTGGTTGTTAGTGCATTTTGTGCATGCATGATTTTACTTTAAAAATTGCATTTTTCATCTAGTTCAATCGTTTGGATATAGTTTTTATATGATTTTTAGTTAATTTTTGTTTAACTGTCATTGAGATATTACTTTCGTGTTTTTGTTGTTTTTGTCGGGTTTTAACTGATATTTTATGTTGGACATGGATGGTGATGACTTTTGTAGTATTAAATCAACATTTGGTTGGTGGATGAATTCATGAAATACGGAAGAGAGTTAGATGGCTAAAATCCAAAAATCGAGTTTTCAAACCAAGTTGGATCAAATTTGAAATAAATGAAAGCACGAGGTTTTTTTTTTGAAAGAGAAGTAAAGTTGAAGGCTGTTTTGAGTTTATTCTTATATATATATATATATATATATATATATATAGGGTATATTTCTTTTACAACCTTGTGCATTTGTACAACCTTTGCAACCCAATTAATTGAAATATTTATAGAAATGATTGGAATTCATTTATTATGATTTGAATATTTATGGAATATGAATAGAGTTTATTAATTATGATTAATACTTTATATTAGGAAACAATTAATTGATTAAAAATTGAATGGTTGAGATGAGGGTTGTATAGGGTGTAGGAATGGCAAAGAGTGTAGAATAACATCCCTATATATATATATATATATATATATATATATATATTTTAGGGTTTATTCCCCTCCTCTCTTTTTTCCACCTCCCAAAAACGTTCTCCCGTTCTTCTCCTCCTCCATTCTTTTCTTATGTTTTTTTTTTTTTTCTTCATCTTTTTAGCTAGTTTTTACATTAAAACATTTAAATCCAAGATTGAATAAATAGGGCCAAGGCCTCATTATTTCAAAATGAATCGGTTCTCTCCCAAAGCCATATTAAACCATCATCTTTTCCAAGGGTCCATAAAACCCGTAATTTCGTTTTCCACAAAAAACATTTCTTTTATTGAAAGTATAAAAACATTATTCTTTTTTTGAAAACCATATAAAACCGTATTATAAAAGAAACATTAAAATCGAGATATATCTCACTGTATGAAGCGTTGGATGGATGCCAGGGATTTGAGAAAGAAGGTCACTTTCAGTGGCGAAAGGCCATGTAGAGATACCGTTTGTGATCTGCAAATACACTTCTAGTATACACATACAAACAAACAAACAAACAAACACACACACACACACACACACACACACATATATATATATATATATATTGAGGAACACACTGCTAACCATTAATTTGGACAATATGGACACGTGCATACAAGTAATTTATAACATACACACATGGATATGCACACGTGTGCTTAACATGCACACGTGCAAAAAAACAAAAAACAACTTTTAATACTTAAATCCACATGTACATACTATCTAGATGAATAATTACCAAAGTATTTCTCATTTTTTTTTTATTTTTCTGAAGGTTTTTGCTAGAACCTCCATCTCTATATATTTAAATTACTTTTGAGAAATATTATTTTTTTAAGACGTACTTTTTAGTTTAGAGGGAGTTATGTTTACATTTATTTTTGTTTGAAGTATATATTTGAATATTTGATACTAATATCTTTTATTAAAAATGATCCATGCTTTTGCCTTTTTGTAAAATATTTTTATTTGGTAAAATAATATTGTAGGCATATTATTATTATTATTATTATATGGATATATTCCATGAAAACTTGGGACTTAAAAGATGGACAATTGAATTCTTGAGAAGTGTGGGGTGAGGGTGGTAGTTATAATTAATTAATTAATTAATTAATATGTCAGATAATATATAAAACCTAAAACCTAGTTTTCATTTTATATAAAAATAAAAACCCTAGCCAGCAAAGGAGGGAGGCTAGTCTAGAAATATTATTACAATTATCATTTATTCCAACTCTAACCTTATATAACTAAAATAGGCACACTGTTGGGAAGTTGGCAGAAGCTAGGCTCTCACATTTTTAAACATCCAACATGTGCAACCGCTGCCTCTTTACAGCTTTCCTGCCGTTTTATCAAATCTTTGCAAATCCAATACAATCTACATATAAAGCAGGTCTTTTTTTAACACAATTCATATTATATATATACATACATATTGTATAACTCAAACCTTCATATTCATTCTCTTTGAGTACTATATATAAAGGATGTGGATGACGAAAATAATGTAGAAATAAGGAATGATGAAAGGTGGTTAAGTCATGAATTACAATGGCCTTTGAATTTATATCACTAATAATTTATAATTTAATTCAAAGTGGTTAATTAGCTATATAACATCATGTTCAAAGTAAAAAACTGAAGGACATCCTGGTAACCGTTCATCTGAACGGTATGTATATGTGCATATAAATAATTTGTAAGCAATTTATCTGGTATACACATATTACATATACATGACATACATACTTGTATAAAAACTATAAAATAATTTCAATTACTTATATGCTTTAGCTATATATATATTTATATAGGTAGGGGTAGGATAAATAGATAGGTAGGGTAAGCTCCGAGAAAGGCAAGTCAGGTAAGCAGCACGCACACATGAGACGAGATGCTGCAGCTACCAAGTGCATTGCTAGGGATTACTTTTTCTTTTGTTTATAGTTTTTAAATGTTAAAAGAAATTAGAGAAATAACAGCTACAGTAATGTAAGTTAGTAATATGTGATAATAAATAAATAAATAAATAAATAAATAAAAAGGAATTATAAATAAATAAAAAGGAATTAGGATTAGGAATAGGATTAGGAATAGGAAGATGGCTGGAAATGGAATGTAAAAGCAGTGAGGACAGAAACATGAATGCTGCAGTTAAAGTTAAAGCAATCAGGTTGCTTTTGATTTTATGAAGAAAAGTCCAAATGTCGTTATGGTTGTCTGATCATCACCCTGCACTGCACTGCACTGCATGGATCCCTTCCCCCTTCACTTCCTGCTCATGAGGATATATATAGTGCTGGATATCATGTACTTCCTATTTATTTATTATTCCACTTTTCTTTCACAAGTACTCACTCACATCTTAACCCAACCAAGATAGATATAATATATATATATATATATATATATGTATCGTATTCCAATGTATCTATGTATGTATATCTAAATGAGTATTATCTGCAAAATGGCTGTTTAAATCCACTAGCGGCTTTTTGCTTCAATAGTAACTAGTGCCACCACCTAATACCTAGACCTACTAAGCCTAGATGCTTTCTCTCTTTAACTATTGCTACTAGGATGGACCCCCACTCTCATGTCTGTCTTATTCATCATCATACTATTACACCCCAACCTCCCCCCTTGTCCCCTCTATGTACCTTGCACATCTAATAACAATGCCCCATATACATACATATATATGTATATCAATATATGTATGCATGTATATATATACACGTATGTATGTATTCAATATTTTTAACATTTCAAACAAATGAAAATTCAAAACAAAGTAAAAATAAAATAAACCGAGGGTGTACGAGAAAACATGAATAATATTAATTAAAAAATGAGATAGTCCTTTGCTTTCCGAATCAATGATACAAAGAAAAAAATAAATCAAAAGATTGTCGACCGGCAGGCTAGATGACGACACATCCATATTCATTTTTGTACTTTACTAGTTACTTTAAATCTCATGTCCTTCCTTGTGGTGCATTGTTGCCTCAGTGTAACATTTGAAGAACTAGTACCAAGGGACGATACTAAGGGACCAACGCCTGCCTCCCTTCTCCTTCACACACATACATTGTGTGTAATTGTATATAAATTGAATTGATGTTAATTAAACACCTACACGTAAAAGGTAGAGAGAACAAATCAATGCACTCATCTAAAATCTTTAGTCAAAAAGATTGGTGTTGATCATGTATTCGCTTTAATTTAGAAATGGTGTGTGTATATATATATATATGTGTGTGTGTGTGTGTAGGGATAAGATCCCGGAAGAACCTTTAAAAAAGAAAGAACCAAAGAACCCATCAAAACCATTAAATTGAGATGATCCAATGAATATGATTAAAAAAGTGGTTATAACCGCTTCTAAAAAAAATTATAGATATGTTGAACATTGATCATGCATTGTCGACATGACCATCTAGCTATATATATATATATATATATACTAGAAGAGTACTCGCGCAATGCAGTGAGACACATCTTGATTTTAATGTTCTATTTTATTCTTTGTCTCTATCGATGTTATAATACGATTTTATGCGTTTTAAAGAAAACAATAATGATTTTATTTTTGAATAAAATATAAATTTGAAGATATCATAAAAATTTGAAAAAAATTATATCAATTTTAATATCAAATCAACTATT
>NC_037542.1:18791990-18808536 GCF_001531365.2 Cynara cardunculus var. scolymus | reverse complement strand
TATATATATATATATATATATATATGTTGTTCCATTGTATAATCAGTACTTGCTCAGCTCCTGCACCCATCACTTTCCCTTTCCCCTATTCATCCAATATTTAATTAATTGGTTCACAAAATATATATGTACAAGCTAGCCATATTAATACTTAAACTAACAGGTGTGGCATGCTATTATATTAGCTAGCTAGCTACAAAACCAATAAATAAAACGGGATAAAAAGTCATATATCTCAATTCATCCACACTGCTTTCCCTTCTACTGCTATTATATATATATATATATATATATATATATATATATATATTATATATATATATACATCCTGACCAAGTAGAACATTTTCATGCTTCTTCATAAAAGTTCAAGAGACCCCTTAAAAATGAAGAAATTAATTTGGTTAATTCAAAAAATAATATAATCAACAAAAACCAAACGCTTACGCACATAAATCAGAATTCCATCAACTAGAAATTAAAATGGAAACTCACCCACAATCTTATTTCTATGTTGATTTGATTTTCGATCTCCTTCCGGCACGGCTTGGAATATCTCTCATATGGTCAGAATTTCAGGTTAATTACTGGTCATATTATTATGTCACTTGAGAAGCACACGAACAAGCAAGAAAGAGGGGCAGATCTACTTAAAGGAGAAAAATTCAGAAGATGTTAAGATGGTTAGAGGATAGCTACAATACATATCTACGCAAGTAATAAGCAAACGTGATTTATCATATGAATCATTAATTACTGTAAGACCAAAATAATATTATATCATCATCAAAGTTAATCATCGTCAATTGCTCATTCTAGATCTTCCTTGTATACACACACATGCATATTTGATGTATATATGTATATTAAGTCATGCTAAGTAATGAGAGATAATCATGTCTGCACCCGATATGATATTAATTAACCCCTCTCTCATGCCCCATGTATTCGAAGCCATCACTTTTCCAATAGGTTCCGTTAACTAAATTTTGGTACTAAATTTGTCTCTTTATTCATTCAAAATATGTACCTGCTTCAGGTTGAGACATACTAAACAAAATGAGTTATCAGGAGATCAATTTCATTTCTTTATTTACCAACCATTTACATTCAGGTCTGATTTCAGTTGTCAAATTTGTCTGCAAATCATCAAGGCTCCTAAGAAAAGTACTTAAATAAGTCCAGGAGGTAACTATTATATTTAAGTTACATGTGGGTTTTTCTAGATGCCATATAAAAGAACGCATTGAAGTGCAAAAGAACCCAATATGTACTCTACGACAACATATATTGGTAGTGACTAAATATTTAACGGCTTAATTTAACATTGTTATTTGACATACGATTTGAGTTTATGAAATTAAGACATTCTTAAACGAACTTAACCAATGTGACATGCATGATATAACTTGCCAAGAATATTGATACATACATACATACATACATACATACATACATACATACATACATACATATATACTACTATATTTTTGATGACTCCAAAGTTCCCTCCTTCCTTTCTGCTTGATAATTAACTAGGAATATTTACATAGATTAATTGAAATCTTGATCATGTATTGCCCAAGTCTGTTTGACGCCATTATGACTTGATGGCCAGTTTTAGCCTTTGTCTTCTCGAATAATCATGCCAATTAGTCATTGTGACAAGATCATAAGTTTATATTTTGGGTACTCAATCTCAATATCTACAACCTGCTGTGTAATCAGTCCCCATCCCCTAGCTTTCCGGTGGGGAAACTTACAAGTTCCTAATTACCAACATTTGTATCTCCTTCGTACTTTACATATTTTACCAAAAACCAATCCTGAAGAAGATAAGAAAGATTTACACAATGCATCTTCAACGTTCTGTCAATTTATCAATACTACTTTCTTTTTCCAAGTTCTTCTTCCTTCTGTAACATCAAACTCAGGAGCATTGAGCTCTTAATCTCTGCTTCTACTTTTGGTGGTTCACTTTAACTGTCTGTTATCCATTAATTTATGCTCTTTGACACAAATGTTTTCATGGTATATAACCATTACTAGGATTAGGTAGAACTCATCACTTGGAGATCATTTGTAATGTACTTGTTTTCCCATCTACTCCCAAGTGAGTTCAAAGACCTTACCATGGTTCCAAGGATCAGTTGCCCGCTACTATTATATGCGTGTGTCGGTGTGTGTATAGTCCAACCCCTATGCATGGATGAGAGGAAGGCCATCACTATTATCTTTCCCAAGTATTTTCAGTTAAATTTCTTCTCACAACTATTGATTATAACGACTTGTTGTTCAAAGAGGCTTCGTTTTGATCAAGGCCCTTCCACTATTAACCTATTTCATGAGTTAGATTCAATTACCAATTTTATAGTGGGAGCTGATGAGCAGGTAAAGTAGGAAGGGAAGCAATTAAACAAATTCTTGAATTTCTCAAGAGAACCATGTTTCTTAAATTAAAAAAGGGCTATCTGCAGCACTAGGTATATATGTAACAGTAGTAGCATGTGTGTGCACAAGCCTAAATCTAGATCACTTAAATTGTTGGAAAGGTAAAGACTAAAGTTGAGGAAAGGCTAGCTTGGATCGAGGGTAAATACCTTGATTAACAATAATTAATTCCAAACAAGTTCTATAAAGTTTGTTTCTCGACCCTAATCCTTCACTAGCTAATTAAGGTCTAGAGAAAAGTCTATATTGATCACATGAGAAACTTCTAGCCAGGCCTTTAATTTAAATCCAGTGATCTTGTCTAATATACTTCTATATCATGGACCAAAAGAATTCTAATATATGCCTGAACGTGAATGACTCTCATCTACGTATTGGGTGAGTGTTTCGGTTCTTTGATTAGAAGTAGCTATCTTTTTCCATCATATTCTTGATGTCGTATATATGTTATTCAATAGATTTCTACGACATTGTAATCTCCATATCCATATTCATAAGCCTACGTTGTAATCCCATTCAATTGTTCTCTAACTTTTCCCAAGATTAAGAAAACAAGTTATTATAGTACTGGCTAGCATTAATGATGCAAGCAATATAGGTTATATATATATATATATATACATATACACTATCATGTTTCTACTGTTTCCCGAAAGGACATGTTATTAAAATTGTTTTAAACAGCCAAGGCCAACAAGTTTTATTTAATAAAATGCTTATGATTAGGTATAAGTACTGAAACAAGTAGTAATAAATGTTGGTGCTTTTGTTTGGCAAAATTGATGTCCTTGAGAAAGGAAAAACAAGGATGTTACATAAATTAAGGATCAAGATGTCAATTTGTGTATTGTATAAGTAAGTGGCATTTAAAGTCATTACTTTAGTCTGTGTCCTTGTGTGCACGCATATAATTAATAAAGAGGGAGCTAGAGCTTCCATGGTCATGTTCTAACTACATAACGAAATGCATACATATATAGCATGCAAACTTCATATTCAAGCTATATCATATGAACATACATACATACATACATACATACATGTGTGTATGTGTATGTAAGTACTTAGTGTTTACAGAGAATCATTATTCTTTGTATGTTTTAACTGTCACATGTATATATATTTACTTATAAACTTGAAGATAGAGAGAAGCATACATATATATTGTAAGTGTATCGATCTTGATCAGCCATATATCATAATGGCAAACTGATAACTAGTAAGTAATAGATCAAACTACAAGATGTAACATTTTGACAATAGAAGACAAAGTAATAATAAAAAGTAAGCACAATGGTTGAACATCTAACATGAAATGTGAAGTCTGATAAAGAGATGAGGAGTACTGTAAAAAAGAAAAAGATAACACAAAGAAGGGGACCTGGCTAGCTAGAGAGTTATAAATTAAAACTGATCTTAAACAGAAAAGAAAGGACATGTATGTATTTGTGAAAAATGTAGTATGTGAAGATATGGAGAAAACAGGTAAAGAAGAGTAGCAAGAATTAATGATAACCATTCTTGAGAGATGTCTAGTAACAAGCAACATGCACAGAGAAAGAAAGAAAGAAACTTTTTTCTGTGTGTGCATTGGCGGGTGGGGAGAGAGAGAGAGAGAGAGAGAGAAGAAAAGTACCTGCGGAGAGAGAGTCTCCAAAGGAAGGTGTAGCAGCGGCAGCGACAAGAGCAAGAAACCTACAAAAGGTAATAAAAACAAAACAGAAGAAGAAAGAAAGAAGCCCAAACCCTTCCACTTCGATTGTTTCTTGTTCTTCTTCTTCATTCACATTGTGCATTGTTCTCACGGACAAAAGTCAGCATACTTCCCTTCTTCTTCTTACCATTTTCTTTTGAAACATATATATATATATATAAAACAAGAAAAAAAAGAAAAAAAGGAGAAAAGCTGATCTCCTGTGGCGAACGTAGCATGTATGCATACTATACAAAAGGGTTTTCATATATATATATATATATATATATGATTTAAAAAAGAAAGATATATAAGAATAACAAATCTAGGAAACAGCATATACAATCACGTGTTAACTACAGATTATGTGTGTATAAATCGTGATGTTAGTCAATAGTGAAGTAGTAATATTAATTAATAGTGAAGGTGTGAATGAATTTATAACTGGAAAATTGTACATTAGACTAATTAAATTAAGTAGCTGAAAACTAAAATCAGTTTGAACTTCCATTGGTTTGCAGCAAATCACTATATATAGCACTCTCCAATCACCTTAATTCTCTTTCGATCATCCATCATCAATAACCGCAGCTACCTCCTACCTGGAACTCATTGGATTTGTGATTCCACCCTCTAAATTAACTTCTTGCCACTGATTCACTTGATCTTCTTAAATATGTATTTTTTGGGAACAAAAAGATTGATCAGATCAGATCAAAACTCTGTAATTAATGGAACGGCTACATATAAGTCTGGCTTCTCAAACATAATGTATCATCTGATGATTAAGCCACACGGGTAGTAGCTATACGATCTCTTATTTTGTTGGCTGACGGGTGGATAAGATGGATAATTGTGTGATCACATATCCAAATCCAATGACATATGATCAGAAGATGATGATTTGCTGGTTTTGTTCAAGGCATCAGTAGAGGAAGAAGACACCATTGTGCTTTGATGGAATTGGGTTTCTCCTCCATAAGGCCTCAATTGCAGGTAAGGAATGGTAGAAGACGACTGTGGTGGTGGATGATGATGAGGGGGAAAGTGGTCATGATGGTAATTGGCATGATTGTAATGTCCCATGGGAATTGGATTGGTGGTAGTACTAGCAGAAGCCGTGGTGGGGGACAATTCAATTGCTGGGTCGTAGTCTTGATCGTCGTCATCTGAGATGGGGCAATCCATGTTAACCCCAAACAGTCGGAGTCGCTTGGCTGCTGCTTTCCCATGGACCACTGGCACCGATTCAAACACTACAGCTGGTGGAGGCGGAGGTGGTGCTGGTAGTGCGGGTGGATCAATCCCAACCCCACTTCTTTGCTGCATTTGCATCATATCGACCTGTTGTTGCTGTGGGATACCACCTCCACCTGATCTGAAATAAATTACGGATCCTGAACCACCTTGATTCACATTAACTACGCTGCCAGTGCCTATGTTGTGGTAAGGGCCGCCAGTGCTGCCATAGCGGTAGGAAGAGGGCACGTAGCTGTTTGGGGATTGCAGCATCAAGTTAGAGTGGCTCCTTGAGGGTGCTGGTTGGGATTGCAAGAAGAGTGGATTCCAAGGGTGGATATTCATACCGGCACTGTTCCTGGTGGGGAAAGAAAATTGATGATGTGGTAGTGGGAAAGAGAGATTTGATGATAATTGATAGGGCGGAGTGGGTGCATCTGGACGATGCCTCCAGTCTATGAACAAGCGATCTTTGGCGGAACCACCAACACCTCTCTGGAAAGAGACTATGTCTCCGGCATCCAGTTTCTTGTCTTTGACAAAACGGCTCCAACCCTTGGTCATCACATAGCTTTGGCTGCTGTTCCAGTAAGAGTACCTGAACCTCCAGGGTTTTCCATTCCTATCTTCAAAATTGAGGAGGAGACCCTTGTCGTTGGTGGAGGAATCCAGGGGGAAATACCTCTCGGCGTGCTGTTTGGGAATCACGAGACGGTTGAGCTTGCCCACGTCACTTGGAGTGACCACTTTATCAAACATGTGCTCTCTCTCCACCACCATCATCATCCCTCCTGCAGCTTGGGGTGAAGATTGTTGGTCATCATCATTATTATTACCGGATGCAGGCGTGACGGAGACTGAGGAGTAGTCCAACATCATAGGGTCACTAAGCCGTGATGAAGGTTCACCTCCGTGTGGACTGGTGGCGTCAAACATCCAACTACCACGCGGGTTCTGGTGGTGGTAGTGATGTTGAGGAAGGAAGGGAGGAGGTGGCTGATGAGGAGGAGGATGATGATGATGATGATGATGATGATGATGATGAGAAGAAGATGGGGAAGAAGATGAAGAAGAAGGGAATAACTGACCTGCTGGGGCTGTGTTTTGTCGTTCTTCTTCGTCTTCTTCTTCAAAAGAGTTCCCCCCTCCTCCTCCTCCACCTCCTCCTCCTCCTTGCTGTTGTTGTCTTCTACTACTAGTGCTACTACCACTATCACCAGTGCTCTTACCCATAAAATTCATGATGATTCTGCGTTTATCCAAGATGGAATTTGAATATATATATATATATATATATATATATGTAAATGTATATATAGGTAGCTAGCTATGCAATTAAACTTGGTTCTGATGCTGTGTGTTCTTGGTCATGTGACGAGTACGTACTATGTTACTCCATAGAAACAAGAAATAGAATAGAGAGACGGAATTGAGAAGTATAGCTTCTGGGGAGAGTGTTGGAGAAATTGACGCTGAATTAAACTATTAATGATGATGATGATGAGATGATCTTAGGGGTGGAGATGGAGGTACTATTGGTGTGTTGGCTTTTTCCGGAGGGTTTTATTCACTTATGGTAATCAAACATCTACCTAGCTAGGGTTGACATATAAGAATTATTGGAAAAAGATTGGGAACTAACTTCCTCCATTAATTCCATTTCTAATTACCTCATTATTTATTTAATATTACTAAAATAAAACAATAATCTAATTAAATAAATAATATTTCCTTTCACTTCTTCCCCATTACCATCTTCAATTAAACATCGTCAACCTGCACAATTCCCTCTCTTCCACTTTTGACTTCCGGCCGGTCATCTCAGAGATCAGACTTTCAGACAGATCGAGAAGGTGGATATTATTTCTGCAGAGTGGGGGTTGGGGATTCCACTGCTTACCTGGAACCTTCTTCTCTCATGTTGCCCCCATTTATATATTTTTCACTTATCAATTTAATACTTATAACTTTTGCATTTATTATTATATATTATTATTATGTATTCCATTCTCAATTATACTTGTGCATATATGCTTCTTTATTTATGTCTCACACTAATTATAATCTCTAATCACTTTATTGTTCTTTTAAAACCTATACATCAATATTCAATACATACACATCAATTAAGTCTTGAATTTACACCATCTAATTAATTTGTTCACCAAGTTTGTGTTTAATTAATGATATTTTCTTGATAAACAATTGTACTTTTTATTTAATCACTTGTATAAATTAAAGATAACATGTACAACCCCCCAACCAATTGATATCTAGTCGAATATTTCAAATTTCAAGATTTGTCGTGTCTATTTCTTGTACGTATATACTTTAAAGTTGAATTTGAAAAAAGATATCATGTTTGAATATGTAAAACAAATCTAGATTGGTCCTTGCTTTGATATTCATGATATAGAATGTACACAAATCCAATAAATATACCTTTCCTAGAAGCTAAAATACTAGCTAGATAGTAATGTCAAACAGTGTGTGTGTATATATATTTTCAGATATAATTAATGAAGTAAATTTGTATTTATTAGTGAGTATTAATTTCCTTATGAGATCATATTTCATTTGTGTTTCTTAATATTTAACAAATCCAAGTTCAGTTAGCAAAAAATTGAGCTCCAAATAATAATTGGTGTGGTCTGGTATATAATATAATAATTTGTTGAATAAAAATGATTCCATGTTAAAAGAGAAATAATGAAATATAAAGAAGGGAGGGGCCCATGAGTTATCTGGTTGGGCTCATGTGAGGTTGCCTCTGTCATATGGTCCTGGACCTGGGGCTCCGTGTATTCCTTCCTATTTTCAACTACTTCCCTTCCCTCTTCCCCTTCTCATCTCCTCCAAAATTTGCCAGTTGTTTTCAATTTCAACACCTTCTAATTATATCTCCATTAGTTTATACTGCACTTATTATAATGCCTACCTCCTTGTTTATTATTGGTTTTGTCTTAATTAATACTTACCAATTATTCATGTATAATCTAATGCCTACTCTTTTACACGCATAGATTAAAGAAGGTTTTTATATATATATATATATATATATATATATGTATGTATAATAATTTGGCCACATGTAGCCAGACATCAATAACTGTGTGTTATTCTATTGACCCTCTTGTCACTTTGTCTTGTACGGACTCCCATCCATCTCTCTCCATCTGCTGTATATCCTGTTGCGTTTTGGACAGTTTTGTAGGTCGGGTTAATTTATAAGTATATATATAATTATATAGTTTTCTTGGGAAGGTTTAGTCACAGCCTCCTAACTTGATGGTTAGCTAGAAAGTCCCAAGACTTGGAGCCCAACCACCCAAATTATAATACTGTGGTCCTCCTTCCTTCCTTCCATCCATCCTACCAATTATATCTTTAATTTTCTGCAAGGTAAAATTCATTTAAAATTAAATATGATGATATATAGCAAGAACTCTACCACATCATTCCATTCTTTTCCTTCTCAAATCTATTCAATACCATCGACCTCATAGATCTATGTTGTCGGCCATGATATAACATGTGAAAAGGCTTCAATTCTCCTAATATAAATCTCAGACCATATCTTCATATACTGAATTGAACATTACTTTTAAAAATTTTTACCTTTTCTGTCACAGTATATTTATAAATTCCCTTAAGACAAAGGTATCTTGAACTTTATTCCAAGCTACGGCTAATTCCCCTTTGATATATGTATATATATATATATATATCATATACAGATGCATGTCTATATATTTGTGTATGTTTGGTGTGGGTGTGTGATAGGTTTAATTACTTGGCTAGAACCTTTCATGTGCTTTGATGGCGGCTGAGCCTCATTAGGCATTATCAAAGTTGAATGCAACCAAACCCTGGTTAAAGTTATCATCTTTCTTAATTTCTAAAGTATATATATATTAAAGGGAGCTGGAGCTGGAGCTGGAGCAGGTAGGTAATTAATTAAATTACTGAGACTGAAGGTGTAATTAATTAAGCTAGCTGCGCAGTTGATTAAAGATGGATGGATGATCGGAGGGTGTGGAATAATTTTGTTTTGTTTTGTTTTTTTTTTTTATATTTAAAATAATAAGTTGAAAACGTGGATTAAATAGAGGCGTCCTGATCTCTCGATCGGCCTGCATTGCATGTCTCCAAACGTTGATGGATCATCCTGGACAGTGTTTAACTTATTAGGTAGAGGAAGAGGACCACCTAGTTTTCAGGCCATGCTGCTGMTTGATTGCTTTGATTGACAACCATGACACTCTCTCAATTGGGAGGGGGGATAAAAGGCAACTTGTCCTCTAATTTCTCACTTCCATCCATTCTACTACACTACCCTCCCTGTGAAATCCCATTTTCATTAATGTATGCTTTCAAATTCATCTAGTACAATTATTATTTTTAATTTATATATATATATATATACACGATATTATACTATACGTGTGTGTATATATCTCTAGAACAGTATGTAGTAGGAATTCATCATAATTAATGATCGGTCGATAATTATATTTAATTTCGATTGGTCCCCAAAAGCATAGCCCAAATAAGATACTTGCATAATATTATTGAATACATAATTAGAATTCACCATCAAGATGCATGTGTTTGGTCTCATCTTTTAGGTGTTAATACATTCCTCTAAAGGCCGATAGATCTTAAAACCTAGAAAGGCAATGTCTAATTTGTGAATTACAGATTTTTTTTCTTCTGAGAACAACCAATTTAATTTAAATATTAATTTAGCTTTCCCTTATATCTGTAAGCCTTTAGGGTTTATCAAAACTGAATACAAAGCTTAATTTCAAATCTTATATGTTAGTTAACAATGTATCAATCAATAAAGTTTACATCGTTGGGATGAATTTTCCTTTTCCCTCTTCTTTAAAAAAGAATTGAAGCAAGTAGGGGCATTATTAAAGTAACAATTCGACCCTGCCCTCCCCTCCCCTCCCCCCACAAAAAGAAAATCAATATAGGGAAGTTGATTCTAAATTTGGAAATTTGGCCCAAATTTTTCTGGTTGTTAGAACAAAAAATGTGCATTTTTGGAGCTCATTTGAAAATTGCATTAGTTCTTATCCAAACAATAGGAAGCACCACATGTTGAAACCTAAGTCCATAATTTTAGGTTAGAAATAAAGTTTGTGTATATATATATGAAAATTACAAGTATATAATTAGAGGAGTGTTTGTATATACGTTTAAATTGATGATAGTAATTCGAAATCATAACAAATAGTTGAGTAAATGTGAAATTACCCAACTATTTCTAATTAACTTTAAGTATTTGTTTATTTGAATAATTTAATTCTTATTTTTCAAAGCACAATAGTCACTTTGAAAATACACTCTACAGTACTCCATGATGTCCAAACGTCTTTTGTCAAAAGTTACTTTTTTACTACTACAATTTTCATAGTTAGAGGAGTGTGTAGAAAAGCATGAATGGTTTGTTATTTTACCATTAGCAAAAAGGAGCTAACATGTCATGTTCAAAAAGAATGATGTATGTATACATGTACATACACCATACAATATTATTTTTTCATAAGGTTATGAATTTCGAGACGATTACATTATAAAGGGAACCATATTTTTATACTTGTGTTTCTTAGTCAGACATGTAAAAATTAAGCTTGCTCAACGTAGTCTAACGTAATATTATACTAATTACAGTAACGCATGCATTTGAACATCAAATTTATCAAAAGAACATTAATTGGAAGCTTAGTTTTGACATCAAATTTATCAAACTTTAGGCGTATCCTTTTTAAATATAACATTGTGGTCACAAAATCTTATCATCTATGGAATGGACTATTTCTTGGGCTAAGTTAATTTTGACCTACCATAAACAAAGCCAAAAAAAAAGTTCATTTCAGGAGAACAATTGGATAATATGGTATTTAGAGTCTTTGACTTAGTTTCCCCTCGAAGAATATACATATTTTGTATGTTTTATTTTTTGTATTAGAGTCTAGCCAGTATATAAGCGTTTTGGTGTTTACTTCTTTCAATTAATTGAGGTTTGGGTGATCTTAATCGAGATAAACTTGTATAAAATAATGGATCTTTATGGAACATCTACTTGTTTAAATGACTTTTTACATAGCCTTGGGTTACACAAAATTCACCATAGGATAATCTAAATCCGCACTCTAGATTCTAGGCAAAATAAAACATACTTAGAAATATATTATGTTTTTCGTATTTCTTTTTTACGATTGAATCTTAAAAAACATAGCGTTTATCGGTAGTTATTTGGCAGGAAATGCGTTATTTTGGTACTAAAATAGTTACCAAATAACTACTTATCTGACAAGAGTAAAACATAAATGCTCCAAATTAGACCAGAGTTGGTTATGAAGTTAACTTTTTTTTTTTGAAGTATATAATATTTATATACGGCAATGCAACAAATAAACTCACACACCCTCCTCACCTATGGTGAGGTTTGAACCCCTCACCTCCTAGAAGGCCAAGGGCTACGATACCGCTAGGCCAAAGACTCTTTGGTAGGTTATGAAGTTAACCTTGTGGACATATGTTTTCGGAAGGTAGCCTTCTGAACATATTACCCTTGAGATTATATTAGTCTTATGATAAAATCATGCCTTGTGATCAATCCTTCAGTTGGCCTTCTGTACGAACATTAATTACTTAGTTCATATAGCAAGGGGTGCGACTCCTTCGACCCTGTTTTATGGCGATCCTAGATTCAAGCTAGCTAGCTTATATAAGCATGATTTCTGCACTTTCTAATCCACATTATAACTTAACTAAAACATTTGTAATCTCTAAATCACAATTACGTCAAACGATAGAGATGCTAAGATCACCAACAATGGTAATTAAAAGGGTATTGTTCCTTGGGATTAGTGTATGACGTTTTTTTTATTGTAAGTCTTGCTTAGTTAATGTTTCAGATGTATTTGCATTAGATATTCTATTAGGATCTAAACCTTTTTTTAATTATATGATTAAGGATCCTTTTACTGCTTCAAAACAATATTGCTACTCCCAAGATTTAAGGGTTCGTTCTTCTAGATTTTACACTCCACTTTCATTATTTATTGTTTAACCTTTACTTTCTCCAAACAGTCATATATATATAATGGTATAACTAGTGCATGGCTACATGTGTTGCTAGAGTAAAAGAATAGCTAGATCAATTCCGTATGAATTCTCCCTTCGTTATCTATATCCGGGTAAGCGCTTACCAAGTCACATTACCTTACCGGATGAATATGATAAGGGTCAAGAATCTTACCCGATAAGAGCGAGACAAGGACCAAAATTCTTATTCGGTAAGTGAGGGCGATGATTCTTACAACGGTAAGCGTTTACCGGGTAAATTGTTGCATACGATGTCGTTTTGGTGGACTAAAATCTTACCCGGTAAGTAAATGATAATGTTAAATTTTACCAGTAAGAATTTAGCGAGTAAGTGTTTGGTAAACGGCCCCTTAATAGCCTTATGTGAATCAAACAAAATCTTGAGTAATATTAGCATGTAAATAGGAGGAGGATTACTTCATAAGTACCACTAGTATACATGCATAACCTCAACGTTCGGAGAAACAAATCAAACGGAAAACGGATCAAGACAACCAAAAACTATGCTTAAACTTCTTGGTTATATATGGTTTAGCAWATGAGTTATAGTTGTCACTTGTCATGAATTTAACCTTGCTTAGCATGAGCACGTACGGTCTTTGTTGATGAAAATGGTATGAAATAGAAAGGCATTAATCATACTCATTATCAGTTTTAGCCTTTATTAGTTTTTAGATATATATCGTGCACGAAAATAGTATGGGCCCGAAAAAACATGTTGCTTTGTTGCACAATTACATGATTTATTACCTTTCGTACTTAATGAATGTTTTCTTATGCATGATTCATGTTTGGCTATAGTATAAGTCATTAGGTGTAATGGATGCTTATTTAAACATGGCATCGACTAACCATTCGTAGGCCATGATCATGATTTCTTAGATATTGATTGCTTAAGCATTGATCGTGTTTAACTTAGGCACTAGCTAGCCATTTCGGACTAAAGCATTAATCATGTGTCATTAATTAGGAATCCGTCATGTTTTGTTAGGTGTCAACCATGTTGTATGCATCGGGAATGAAGGGGGAGTAATTGTATTGCACATTGTTGTTGTTTCGGTAGTTGATATAAACCTTCTGGGGTTAGCTTATTGACAATAAGACTTGGACTTTTTAAGGCTCTTCCCCATAAGTCACGTGTTTGAGTTCCTCTAAAATCACTAAGGATTTTTCTGATTGTTTCCAGAGCCTCATATGATTTGTCGAGGTGCTATGCTAAGCAGGTTCGCATATCCATCGTTATCAAAAAAATTATTAATTAAAGTATGTTTGCAAATATTTTGATATATACGTGTATATTACATTTTGAATGCAAATGCACATTAATAATGAGATCTTTTTTATGACCATCCAACAAAGGCGAATTACAAGTAGTTGGTAAAACAACATACATATCCCAGTGCCGAAATTAAATGAATAAAGAACACTGAAAGGAGGCCGATGTACAACTTTGACTTGATGCAATATATTATGATCGTATATCAGTTATGGTAGCATATATATATATATATATATATGTATGAAGTCGACTCAATATTCTATGAAAAGATAACTAAAAGAGCTACAACTTTCTTGTTTTGAATTTTTGAAAATTCGACCTTATTATGGGTCGAGACCAATGTTGAAGTTGGAGTCGCTATATGCAGACAACAACAAATTCAACTTTTGGCATCTCAATCATTAGTTCAATTAGTTTTAGGGTTAAAAAAAGGGGGGCAATGGCAACACCCGTATCTCATCTGACATCTATTTCGTCATCTTTATTAATTATGTTTTTCTTTGATGTCATGATCAAGATTCTTTTTTACACATTGTATTTGCAATATTTCACACGGGAATTGATGATGAATACAAGCCAAAGTTCGAAAATTTCAACAAAAATGCAATTCTAAGTCATGTTCAAGATCCTCCCAAAACGTAACGCGTCTGTGATCTAATTTTTACTTCTTTTTTGAAAGATGATTAAAATTTTGTTCTTAGTTTTTGTTGTTCGTTGCAATTTTAAACCATAAAAGTAAACACTTTTTTTTTAGGAAAACGGATGTTTGTTTGTGACATCTTCAAATACAATCACTCCGAAGGTTACAATCAATCTAAACCAATCTAGATCCTTATTTCCATTAATCAACAGTTGAGGAATTTATGGTTTTTAAATGATTTAAAAATTAAGGAAATGGTAGTTTTGGAAAATAATTTTAATAATTTTAATTTTAATTTTAATTTTAATTTTAAGGAATGATAAAATCTTTATATTTTTAGTTATTATCTCTACATTTTTCTCCCTCCATTACTCTTTCTCTCTCTCACTCCCATCTCCATCCGACTTCTCGTAAAGATCACAACCACCGAGCCAACACAACCTACTTGCGATCATAACCACCAACACCCCGACATGATCTTATCAATCGGTGGAAACACCGGAAACGTATTCCATGAACTCAACGAAAACATTGTACCTCTATTCATTAGTTCTCGCCTTCTCATCGCTGACACTTCATCATCGTCGATCACAAACCTTCCTTCATTCAAAAATATCAACAAGTGTTTTTGCCACTATCCGAGCACGAAATCCGTTGTTTTCCAACAACCGTAAACGGTTTAAAGTTTCATAAGTTTCTCTATGTTAACACATCGAAAAATCCATAGGGTTACTATTCGATGCCGGATTTTAGAGAATTCATCAGAAGAACATATAATCGAAAACCAGATCCGTTTTTGATTCACATAATCCGCCATTATTGCTTCTATTCAGTATTTTCAAAATCTTCAGTGAAATTTTTTTGTTTTAAATTTTCAAAATCTTCTACGAATTTTTTTCATTTAAAGTGATGAATTGTTTCATATATGGATCATGTTTCATATGGTTTCATTATGAACAAGTGATCAATTTTTGTATATGGATTATTTTCGTATATGAATTTTTTTCATTATGAATCACTTTTGTATATGGTTTTATATATGAAAAAGCAATGAATTTTTTCATATATGGTTTCTCTTATCTCAATGTATGAAATAGGTAACAAAATTGTAATTGTTTCATACTAGAACCAATTTCTCTCTCTCTCTCTCTTATATATATATATATATATATATATATATAGACTTGGGATCATGTGAGACCAGCCTGTTTTCGTGAGACCAACATTTTACACTTGAAACTTCACAGCAAAATGCTGTGAAGGTGACTTTTTAAAACCTTCACAGTGTTTTTGTTGTGAAGGTTCGACTTTTTTTAAACCTTCACAGTGTTTTTGCTGTGAAGGTTACGTGTAAAAATGTGGTCTCACGGGTCTCACGAAAACAGGTATATATATATATATATATATATATATAATGTTATTATGAAACAACCCTTGTATGAAAATAGAAAAAATTGTAATTGTTTCATATGAGAACCATTTTCTATACAAAGTTGTTTCATACAAAAATTATTATTGTTTCATACAAAAAATTGTAATTATTTCATATAAAAATTGTTATTGTTTCATATGCAGTAATTTGTTTGATTTCATATAAGTGACAAAATGATTGAAAATAGGATGAGATATGTAACCGAATAAGATATTTAAGGAAATAATATTTTTTAAGATAAATCTTATTCATTTGATATTATATGAGATATTTAAGAAAGCTAATTATTCCTAAAAATATGAATTTTGTAAAAAGACTTAAATACCCGTGGTTGTAACGATTGTAACCTTCGGAAGGGTTGTAAATGCATCTCTCTCTATATATATAATAACCAACCTCTATATAGAGTTTGTTTCAAATACAACCCGTCGCATTTGTACAACCAATKCAACCCAATAAATTGAGATATTTAAATGATGAGAGTTCATTTATTATAATTTGAATATTTATGTAAGATGAATATAGTTCATTAATTATGATCAATACTTTATATTAGAAAACAATCAAAACTTCTATGAAAACATATATGAATCAAATGAAATGGACGGTTGAGATTGAGTTGTATTGGTTGCACAATTGTCAAGAGTTGTATAATAACCAACCTATATATATATATATATATATATATATA
>NC_037542.1:18762096-18791215 GCF_001531365.2 Cynara cardunculus var. scolymus | reverse complement strand
TATAATTTCTCAATTTTTATTGATTAAAATTAATTAATTAATTAATTAGATAAGTGTAAATTTGGTTTTATAAAGAAAAAAAAATACAAAATCTTTAACTTTTTATTGTTATTTTAATTATGGGCCCCACCAATTTTAAGGAAAGAAATGATTCCTCTTTGAGGACCGATTCATCCTATATGGCAGAATATCGGTCCCGGTGGTGTTTGAGATTTCTTATTTGAAACAATTTATATTTTTTTAGAAATGTTTTTATCAATGTATTATAAGTTAGAATGATTTAACTTCTTCAAAAAAAAATTATTATCAGTTTGACACTGGTATAAGCTGTTTATCCAAACACTCAAAAATGTTTATTACTTGTGTCATACCGGAATAAGTCAATAAGTTGTTTTTATAAGCAATCTCAAATACCCCCTAAATTTTTCAGAACCGATCCCTCAATTTGAAGAACCTTGCATTGTGGATGCTATTTAATCATTAACTCCTATAGATTGACACCCAACTTACTCTATATATTAGGTTTAAGATAGATCGATAAAAGTAAAACTTGTTGAGCGCACCTCGGATAATGAGTCCAATACGTAGGATGTATATATCCTATCGAGTGCAATAATTTCCTTTTTTGAGATATGTTGTTTTGTTCAATGAATGGAAATGATCTTGGAAACACGTTACCTTGGGCTTGATCATCCATATTCCGTTATTGTGTGTATTTTATTCCTAATCGCTCTCTTTGTCTCTCTCGAAAGAACAAGCTACACTTGTAGCCTTTTCTAGTAGCAAGAAGAAACATACACTTTGGTAGATAAAACATTGTCATTTTGAACACATTTCTATCATTTCTTGCATACATTTGTGAGAGTTTTACAAATCAAGATCAACATTCAAGTGGATTCGAACAACTTACTTAGGAGCAACTATAAATTTCAACAATAGTGCACTCCTTTTCGTTAAGTTGCAGGACGTAAATCTCTCTTCTCGGTTCTTTCTTCTTTTACAAATCTTGTTGTTGGCCAACACCAATGTAACATTTGATAATCTGAAGGTGACCTCCAAATCCTACACAAAGTTAATTTCACTTATCATGAACAGAAGGGCATTTGAATGATTGACCTTACCCCCATTGACCATTGTTGCCTGCATCCCATCTCCCATGCATAATACTCAAAATCCCCAATAATTTAATCAGAAATGGCTGAGGCATGAAAGAGTATCCAACCAAGGATCTTGGTCTGAATTTGCTCTTATTCATGGATAGCATGACACTTCTATGATTGATCTAACCCTCATCAACTGTTGCCTGCATCCTATCACCACAAGCAAGCAGGTGAAGCCACACTATCACTTGAATTCTAGTTTTTACTTAACTGCATTTAACCCTTGATTCTACAAGAGGTATTATACATCCTCACATCCTTGTCTGCTCATCCCTAACTCAGGCTTATCGACCGCATCGTAGGCTCCTTAGCTTCATGTCTAACATCAAACAAATATATATATATATATATATATATATATATTCAGGTTCTGAGCTCCCCTTGTGGGCTTCATCGATCTCTAGCTTCAAACAATTTGTTCCCAATTTGGGAAATATATATATATATATATATTCAGGTTCTGAGCTCCCCTTGTGGGCTTCATCGATCTCTAGCTTCAAACAATTTGTTCCCAATTTGGGAAACATATACAATAAGTAAAGATCATGCATGCATGTGAAAGGTCCATGACAAGAAGTAACAATAAAAGGTTTCCCGACATATTTTAAGTTAAATTAATTATAACAAACTCATGCAAATAGATAAATAAATTTTAAAGATAATATAATAAGTAATTAAATTAAAAGAAGCATATAATACGAAACGTGTATTACATTTCTTTTGTTATAATTTATTAAGTATGATAAAGACGTGAATAAAGTAATTAAGTTGGGTTAATTATGTAACCGGTTTAATACTTTATTGCTGCAGTCGACGTAATAAAAGAGAAATGCATATATGCATTTATCATGTGGGCAGCATTAAATGGAATTAATTAAAGCAGTATTTAGACGTCGTCAGTCTCTCCTTATCATAATGATGACATTAGATTATAAGCAATTTTCGACATGTTAAGCCTAAGTCCTAACGTCTGTTTAAGTATGATATATTTAAAACTGTAAAAATATATACCTGTTTTTACTTTTTAATTACTTTACAAAATTAAAAGTTAAATATTTAGAGTTCAAGGGGTATAGTTGTAAACTCACTTGTTTGACGAGTTACTAATTGTTTACTATATAATATATGATGCAACATCAATTGATCCAATAACAATCACAATTTAATTTTTAGTATAATTAAAAGTTAGGAAAATAAACCACTAACGTTTGTGTCTGATTGGTTTGAGCTTGGCTTCAAATGTCAAAAGTATCAGGAGGTCTCATGTTTAATCCAAGAAGGAACAAAAATTCCCTTATGGTCACGGAGGTTCAAATGCGGTGACTCTGGACTATCTGCAAAGCAGGTGGTTGCCATGGGATTAGTCGACTCGCATAGTGGGTTGGATATCCAGGTTAATCAAAAAAAAAAGTTAGGAAAATAGTATACAAGAAAAGTAGAAAACAGATTTTTATAGACAGATACTACTAACAGAAGTTCTCCATCGATAATTATTGTTGGATTTCCGTCACAATAGCAACACAAACTTAAACCAAAGATTGATGACAAAATATCGATAAACAAGTTAGACTAGCGATAAAAAGAACCCGGCTACTATTTTAATCGTTGAAGTGCCACTAAACTGATGGATCAACGAGCGGTTAGTAATGACATCTAAAGTTTCCGGTACTATGTTGGTCAAAGGTTTAATTTTTGTATTGTTATTTTATTTTATAAAGTTTCGGTAATCAGTTGGTAGATAAAGACATATGACTGGCGACTCAACGACATTAATTTTTTTAATAATCTCTAAATTCATCGGTAGTGTGTGTGTGTGTGTGTGTGTATATATATATATATATAGACTTGGATCATGTGAGACCAATGGTTTTTCATGAGACCCGTAAGACTAATTCTCAACATTTGGATTAGATCTACAATTTAAGCATTCATAATCACAAAATTGCCACGAGACTTCTCAATAATCACAAAATTATCACCGTGCAACTTTAAACCATTAGGTTATTAGCTTATAAAGTTAATCAATGGACATAAATTGGTCTTACGGGTCTCACGAAAAACATTTGGTCTCACGTAAACCCAACCCTATATATATATATATATATATATATATAACTTGAGGATGGATTACCTATGTTTTGTTTAAATGAAAATAATATGTATATGGAGCATATTGGGTAACATAATGAGTCATATTAAATTGTAAGAGGCAATAATAATTCATATTTAGATTTAATGCATTATATTGGGTTTAATTGCTCATATTGAGTTGTAATTATTAATTAATGATGATAAATTATACAAGGCTATAATGGGTTTTAATAGATTTTAAATGGATTGTGATGGATGATAATGGGTTATTAGATTTGTAATGATCCATTAAAACTCATTAGCATCTACATTATGTGTTTGGGTACAATTTGGTGTTTTTTCTTAACCACAAATAATAATACATTATTTTATATTTAATATTAGAAAATTTACAATAATGTTCTTTAATATGATGTCTATGTCAATAGTATTGTTTCCTAAATATCATGACATAACTTGTTATGGCGTGTTGTGACGTCAAGTTTTAGGTTTGGTGTCACGTTAACCCACATGGTTTTACTCTAAGGCTTAGTTTGCACTGTAATGCATTATGGCGCGTTACAACACGTTATGGCACGTTACAAAACTTTATTTTGTAAGACATGGGACTACTTTAATATATAATTTGAGTGATCTAATAACTATATATGAGACCTAAGACTTAAATAAACTTATAAAGGAAACTTAAAAACTAAAACCTTAAATATGTAAATATTTACTCACATTCCCGAATATGAAAAGTCAAATACGAATTCTTTGAAAATTGAAAAAAAAACAATGAGTAGATGTTCGAGATTTAATCATGAGTTTACACTCTTGGTATTATTTTCTATAATCTATATATATTTGGTATCAATGGTTCTTATTTCTTTTTAGTTCTATTATTTTATATAAATTTAATTTTTCGAACGTATTATTCAAAGCACTAACACATACAAGGTAGAGTCTGTGTGTGTATCTATGTGTGTGTGTGCCACCTAAGGGGACACCTTGAAAAATGTCGTGGTCTCATCATAACTCGTAAGGCTTAAGGTCTGATCTCGTCGTCATGTCACGTCTCACGTCATTTAGAACCTTGGTAAATATAAGTTAACTTATTTTTTAGTACATCTTGGATGGATATAAACTAGTATATAAGTTAATTTATTAAAAAACTAGTTTGAATAGCTTATCATAAGCTTATTGTCAGTTTTTCTAATAATAATCTTAATTAGTATTAATTGTTATTTATTATTCTTAATAAATATTACTATAAATTATTGAATAATATTAATTGTTAATTAATTTTATTTGTAAACTATACATTAATATTAATTATTTATTATATCAAATATTTTTAAATTATTATTATTCAGTATATTGAGCCGTAAAAAAATAATATTATATTTAAAAATGTTTTTATGAATTACATAAAAGTTAAAGTTATATGTATCTTCTCTTTCATAAATAATAATCTTTTATATACTTTTTAATATTTTTTTTAATTATTAATTAACTAAAATATATAAGGTTGACCAACTTTGTTGTAATAGATATTATATGTAATAGTTATTTAAAAGGAAAATTAACTCAAATAGTCATTTCATTTATTTAAATTGGTCTTTTAGCCAGTTCTCTCCTGAGTTTATCAAAATATCATTACGTCCGCAATATCCACATCCGCAATGTTGCATACTTGACTAAAAGACAAAAAAAAATCCACCATATTAGCAAGTGGCACCCTCGCAATTGCGAAACTAGCCATCGCAATTGCGGACTTAGCCGTCGCAAATGCTTACCTGGTCTGAATCTGATATTTTTTGTCTTTTAGTCAGGTCCGCGATATTGTGAACATGAATATTACGGACATGGTGATATTTGGATAAACCCGGGAGAGGAAGGCCCAGGAGACCAATTTGAATGGGTGGAATGGCTATTTAAATCAATTTTCCTATTTAAAACCATCATTTAATGTAGATATTTTCTAAAATTTATATTCAGTTATATAACTCCGAATTTTTTTTAACATTATATATCAAATAATAATAAATCAAATTGAAATCTATTAATTAACATATTCTATTATTCAAATTTTTAACATTTGATTTGTATCAATTAACATATTTATATTATTAGTGATTTGTTTTAAATATATTATAAAATTTAACATATTTAAGCATGTCCTTTTTGATCATTTTATATTTTTCAATTAGCTTATCGGCTAGTTTTTGTCAAATGTATTTTGTTCATCAACTAACTCATCACTTATCAGCTACCAATTAGCTTATCAGTTATATTGTCAACTATCAACTAATTTACCAAATATAACCATATCATATATAATTCTCATTGTATTGATGATCAATTTATTTTAATTTTCCGAACTTATTCATCTTATTTGTGCTTTTTTAACACTTTTAACTATTAATTAAAATAATTTTAGTAAAGTATATATTTAATTGAATCTCACATATTTTATAATGGTGATATTATTGAATTTACATCATTATACTAAATCAAACCATAATCGATATTGGAGTAAAATGATTATTTCTATCATCAAACTATTTATTTAATACACTAAATAGACATTAATTTAAATTAATTTGTACGTACAGATTAATAAATACAAAGCTTAATGGGAAAAAACACTTAAGACATTAATGTTTGGTTAACATTACTTAATTTATTTTTGAGTTTTTTTTAAATGTTCTGATGGAATAGTTATAAGCTAGTTTTTTGAAATGCTACTTAGAGTAATGTATTTCAATAAGTTAGAGGAGTTTTTTACCATTTTTTTCAATTATACCCTTGATTATTATTAATTGTTATTAGTTATTAATTACTAATTAACATTACTTTTTAATTATGAATTAATAATAATTGACTAATAAATAGTATTAGATTATTATTGAGTATTAATTATTATTACTATTATTATTCAATAGAGTTTTTGGTCGAAAACAAAAGATAACAATTTTATATTTTTATTATTTATATAAGATTAAAGTTATATTTTTTTTCTTTTATAAATAATAACACTTTAACAAATGGTTTTAAAATGACTCTTTTTAAAAATATTAATTAGATGTATATAATTAGGGGGTGTTTGGAATGACTTATTTGAAACAACTTGTGTTATTCTATAAAAGCACTTATCAACTTATTATAACTCAGAAAAATTTATCCAAACACTCAAGAGTGATTATTACCGAAACCACACTGGAGTAAGTCGAAAAATTAATTTTATAAACAATATCAAACACCCCCTTATAATAAACTTTATTTTAAGTTATATTACGTGTACGCTTATTTAAAAATATCAGTTAAGATAACTTTTTTTTTTTAATTTGTATTTGGTTACACAAAAATTCGTATATGTAATTATAATAATTAAATGGAAATTTTATTAATTAACATATTATTCTATTTAATTTTCTTACTATATTATATTAATTAACATATTATATTATTAATAATGTGTTTTAATTATATTATATAATGTTATAATTGACTAATTTTTAAATCCTATTTTGGTCAATTATATTTTTCAACTAGTTTATCAGCTACTTTTTTTTAATATAATTCATTGATTAGCTAGTTTATCAATTACGAGATAACTTATCAAATAGTTTACTAAGCATACCTAAATCTAAAAACAAAATTTGTCGTTTTGTTATTATTATCGTTTTCATAGAGATGCTAAACTTTTTATGGTCATAAATAATAAGACGAAGCCAGTTAGCATTTCGAGAAGTGGACCATAACATTATTACAATTAAGAACTGGACCAAACATCATTTTGTATCGAGACATGTATACAATCAGATGTTAAATTTTATCTTTTAGTATATATAGTTTCTTTTTCATTATTATACCTTTATGAATGTGGCACCCACAATATAAATATATTAAACATACCAATGGTTGAAACCCTACATTGTACTGAAGTCATTTATTAACAAACACTATCGGTTCCTTATTACTGTACACGTAAAATTGTATAACAACTTGGAATATTTTGATTCATGTAGTAACCCTCACCCGGGTGCTACCTTTTGTGTCTTCCAGGGACTGATACGGTAAATAAGGGGATAAACCGAGTAAACCCTCATTTCCTCCTCATTTGGTGTTGACGACTTTGGATAGCATTAGGAGAAAGGAGAAATTTGAGGAATATGTGGTTCTCCTGAAATTGGTGAAGAATTGAAGAACTAGCGAGATAAACTCTCTTTCTTCTAAGTTTGGTTGAGTTTTAAGTTTTGTTATTGAAGGATTCTTCTCTACGGGGTGTTTTCTTGGTTAATCTCTCGAGTGATTATTGAGGTTGATTTGTTTGGTGTTTTGATAAATGGTTTGCATTGAGAAACCCGTCATTGTTGATGGTTTCAAAATTAGAGTAATTAATGAGTGCTTATGACAGAATTTCATGGGAAAACTTAAAAGTTGCAACCCATCGTCAGTATAAGTGAGATTGTGTTGTGTGAATGTTGGGAAGTTTGTAAAATTGGTGATCAGTGAATGTAATCTTTTTTAATAAAATTCTAATTGTTTTATCGAAATTTTTTTGGGCCATTTCCAATCGGAGAGTGTAAGCCAATATCTAAAAATAACAATATTCATAACCAAAATCCGCCACGCCACATTGTTCATAACAGAGATCTCCCTCTATGTTGCATACAAAATCTGGATCCTTCTGATAGTGATAAATCGTCCCATAGTGCATTCAAATGTAGAGATTACTTAATTACATACATTAAAACACTCAGTCGCAGTTATCTGCCACTTATCTTTGACCTTAGAGTGTCGAGCATATCCACATGTGAACAAACAAAACAGTTCATGCATATCATTGAAAATGTTGATGCATATACATTTCATAATATAATATAATATATATGTCATAATTATAAAACACAGATTACAAGAACGTAAAAAACATTATACTTTTACGTGTATCTCATTTTCATAAATATCATGAAAGTCATTTGGTTAACCCCGTTGTCTATGAACACCGCTAATAATTGGGATTATCCTATAATAGTCATAATCTCTATTAAATCATTGTGTTTTTACTATATGTTGTCTCATATCTTGATTTCTCATTTATTGACTTAAATTCGAAAAACACGTCATTTTTTTTTATTTTAATTTTTTTTAAACAGTTAATCACGTTATTGTTTAAGAGAATATTTTGGGTGTAGAAAGTTTCAAAGTCAAGATCTTTCGCTGCGCGAATATATCAATAGAAGTAATTATAAACATTGCAAACATTTTTGAATCACATTTTATATCACATAATAACGTGAAATATTAAAGCAACAATGATTGCAATATCAATTCACTAATAATTCATATTAAAATACAGTCTCTGATATGTAACTGAGTTAGCAAAGTGGTAAGGTGACTTTATCTAGATACAAGACATGTATTTTAGACTCAGAAAGAAAACGAACAAGTTTTTGGCGGACTCGCTTGATTTTCGAGCTTTTTTCATGGGACTTCTCATACGATGCTATAGTCCACAGAATTTTAGACATATGGACACCAAAATCATTGAAAACCATTAAGAATTGAGCTCCAATTTAACACATTCCTATTTAGGGTTTTTCGAGTTCTCTATGGTTCTTCACAAAAACACCCAAAATAACCTACTAAAATGATTTTGTAAATCAAATCGATTGCTACTACCATCTTAGAACTTAAATGTCAAACAAAACTATAAGAATAATTCGAAAATTGAAGCTTAAAGACGTTCGTGGCTTGATGACTTCAACCATCGATTTCTCTATGATTTCTTGAGCTCACTTGTAATTCTCTTTTGGTTTTAGTTCGGACCAGTGAGAGTAACGGCTTTATAGAAGGAATTTAAGAGAAGCGTTCTATTTGTTTGTCAATTGGAGGCATTTATCTGTCAATTGGATGCTTGAAGCCACGTTTCGGTTTTTGGATATAACCCGGATCAATCTTCCCTATTTTTTCAACTTTAACTTTAATTTTTTGCCCCTTAGTTTATCTTTTTTTTTCAAATTTTTCTCTCAGGTGTTGCAATGAATGTGTTGAATTGATGAATAATTAATGAGAAATTAATTAATTTAACCATTTTTACTTGTTGGTTTTACCTCTTAGCCACTTATGTACAAGGTTTACCAAAATAACCCTAGTTCCGTAATTTTAAATCTTTTTTTTTTGCGAACCTGGTGAAAAATGTAAATTTTTTTGCGGAATTGGGTGAGAAATGTTAACTTTTTGCGACCTAGGTGAAAAACGTAATTTTTTTACAGACAGGGATAGAAAGTGTAAAGAAAAAATTGTCTTTTAGTTGGGTCTGAAACTGCGGACGTGAGTTTTGCGGATCTATGATTATTTTGGTAAATTTGGAAAGAAAATGATTAGGAGATGAAACCAACCCTGGAAATTGAATACCTTCACAAGATCAAATTGATCTGCATCACCAAGACCAAAAAAACCGACGAGGAACTCTATAGCCTCTCTTTATGTCTTAATCTTCCATCACACATCAACAATGATGGCTTCGAGTTTGAGGTGGTAGCGGCCGTCCAACGAGAAAAGGAATGATTAGATCGATGACTATGGCTTCAAGTTTGAGATTGTGGAGGTCGTCCAACGAGAAAACGAATGATCAAATCGAGGGTGGTGGCTTCGAGTTTGAGGTATTGGAAGTCTTCCAACGAAAAATTGAATGATTAATCGACGATCATGGCTTCGAGTTTGAGGAATGATCAAATCGATCTCTGGTCTTGTATTTGTTTTATTTTTTAGTTTAGGGTTAATTTATTTTTGATTTTAGGTTAGGGTTGAAGATTGTGATTCCAGTTACGGTTTTTCATGCTATGAATGTGATTTTTCTGAATCTATTTTTTTTTTTTTAATTTTCAATTGATATGAATGTTTTTGGGTGTTCAGAATGTGTTTCAGTGATGTTCACAAGATGCAGACAAGTGATAGATTTAGTTTTAATGTTGTTGGTTTACTTGGTGTTTACAATGTGTTCATTAGTCAGATTCATATATGCATATATATTTGATGATGTTGGATTTTCTATAAAGCAGGTAAGGTAATTAAGAAAAGTAGTAACCCTAAACTTTAAAATTAAGAAAACCCAAGAGATGATGATGCTTTAATCCATCACATGGTGGGTGGGTGGGACTACAAAGAATGATTCCTTTAGACCGTTCAACATGCAATAGAATATTGACACGTGAATCAAAATTGATAAAAAGAAAAGGGCATATATTAAAAATGAACTTGAGACAAACCGCCTTTTTCCGTACTACATACACCCTTGTTTTAACCAACATTACGACAAAAATAAAAATAAAAATAAAAATCAACCAAAAGGAACAAGTGACGTAGGCATGCAAAACTTCCATTTTCAAATTAATTGTCATCTACGTTTTGGAAACATCTTAATATTAACTTCACCCAAATAAAAATGGAAATACTAGAGGGCAAAAGTAAGTTGGCCAAATGAAACTTACAAGTCCTACAAATAGATTTTGATTTGTAACAAAAGGGATCATAACTTCTTTAAAGTAGACTATATAGAAAACCAATGTGCCACGTTAACGTTATGTGGGTGGACAACATCATGGCTAAAATAAATGCAATACTGTTAATTGTCCCAGATGGTGAGATTAATCAGCATATTAGGAAACAATTAATGACGAAATTCCACCGAGGAAGAAAAGGAACAAGAGTTTTCTTCTTATAGTTGTTACCTTTCTTGTAGTTGTTATCAATTGAAATGATGATTACTTTCAGATCTATGAATGTTGCTAAAAAGTTCATATACATAATCTATATCTATTTTATGATTCTAGTGATTTCTTTCTTTCAATTCACAAAATCCTACCAAGATTTTTGTCCCTGGAAAACTAAAGACATCAAACAAGCAATCACGAATTGAGTCAATCCTTGAACCTAAACCAAATTAACTTCTTGTCCTTTAAGAGCAACAACGCTAGCAATATTGTAACATCTCAGGTCAACTATACCAAATATTGTATGTTTTGTCCATTCTTACACTCACAGTTCTAAAATGTGTTTAATAGAGGAGATATCATGTCCCATATAAGGCAACCTTAGTGCCCCTCACCAACCAATGTGGGATCTTATAATCCACCTTCTTGGGAGCCCAGTGTCCTCGCTAAGAAACCAGTTCCGTTCCTGGCTCTGATACCTTCTGATACATCTCAGGCCACCGTACCAGATACTGTCCACTTTGTCCACACACCTGGACTCACATTTTCAAAACACGTATGGTAGATAAATATTTAGTCCCTTGTAAGGCAACCTTAGTTCCCTTCCCCAACCGATGTGGATCTTACAATCTACCCCCTGGGAGCCCAGCGTCCTCGTCGATACACCAGTCTGGTTCCTCGCTCTGATACCATCTATAACATCCTAGACTAACTTTACTAGATATCGTCTTCTTTGTCCACACTTGGACTCACGGTTTAAAACACGTATGATAGAGGAGGTATTGTGTCCCTTATAAGACAATTTTCATTCCCTTCCCCAACCAGTTTGGGATCTTATAATCAGGATGGTGGGCAAACCTCATCAGGTATGATGAGTCATCTACGGGGGTGTTTCTAACATCTTTGGTAAATCCCACATTATCGATTACAAGGAGGAAGATTTGGGCAGGTCTGACGAGGACGTTAGGATTTTAAGTGTGGGAGTTTGTAACAACTCATCCTACATGGATAAAAGATGAGATCTATGAGCTCTTTATAAGCCCTAGGTTGTGGGTTACCAATAACTTCCACCATGGTTTTAAGTTGCATTCGAAATTATTGGGTTAGTCTGTTGCTTTAGGCTTTGGGGTGTTACAAATGGTACCAAAGCTGTAACACCCCAAAGCTGGGAGCCGAACTTTTAAAACATGAGTCTAAGTATGACCAAAACAAACAATATCTAATATAGTTGGTATGAAATGTTACAAATACATTCGAACTTCTAACATTAGTTTTCGTAAAAATTCATACTTTTCCATCGTAACTAATAATCAGATGTTTTTCCAAATGACCTGTTTGAGTTGATCCACTAACCCTATGTCTATCATCAATTGTTTCTAATTCTATAAATATTTCATAATTCGATGTTACTATAAAACTATTATTCATTAGAAAGGATCGGTCAAAATAGTCATTTCTCTCATATAAATTAGTTCCTAGTCATTCTTCTTCATAATTTACTCAGATATCACTATTTATTAACATTAATAACGACAAACCGTAAATGACATTACGTGCTAAATTTGTTTAACAATAGGAAAGAAACGAATGTGTTTATATTTTACAGTTATTGTCTTTCTAATTTCTATTTTACTAATGTAGGAGACGTCGAGGCTATTCTAGCCACAAAATCAAGCAACAAACAAACGAATTGTTTTGGACGATTTCTAAAACCTACCAACTCCTTCTGAGTGGTTTTAAATTATGAAGGCAAGGCCCAAAAATGGCCTAAAAACTGTCTTGAATTATGGGCCCAAGACTGCACCTTTGTTTATATTCTTCATTTCTTCTCAAAATATATGGTGTTTCATTTTCGAGCTTAAACCCGATAAACTCGACATGGAGCTAGGTTTGTAGAGGGTAATTAAGATGTACCTAGTCTTTCTTTTATCTCAATGGTTAAAAATGTTGTTTTCATAGCCTTAGGGGCTCAGACTTATAATGTCCATTTTCAAAGTTATTATGCTAAAATAAATTAAAAATAAGACGTCTTTCTAAAATAAGATATCATCATTACCACAAACTTGTCCTAACAAGTCTAAAGAGAGAAATTATCGAACCCCATAGCCTTAATAGACTAAAATACGTGCGTATTATTTCAAGAAAAAAACACCCAATTCTAGAAAGTCATATAAGTGGTGTAAACGTTTTTTTTAATGGATGAAGGACGTAAAGGAAAAAGTATTTCAAAAATTAGATGTGGTTTCAGTCATACGTGGATTTTACTTTTCCAAAAAATATATTGCAGTGATTAATGAGTGTACTAAATTATATGTTCTTGTTAACTGTGGGTATCCGAACTAACTTGTACGAATATCGACTAATCTCAAGGGTCCTGGAGAACAGGTAGGAAATCTTCAGTGGCCTTGTAGAACTTGAATTGATAACCTCCGAAGAAAATCCTCAAAAACCCAACCCTTATTAAAAATCAATTAAAATGCAACTTGATAGAGTCGTTGACAATTGACGGTATCTAAAGGGATCCGAAATGGATTATTTCAATGAATAAAGGAGTCGTATGCCGTAAAAACCGACAATACTTTGGATTTTACATTATTTTTGTCAAGCGAGTGTCACTTTTAAGGTGGAATGTAAATCATTTGTCCACAAAGTCGTCCAATTGCTTTTAGTCGATTTCCAACATTTTGACAAAAAAAATGTCTTTTTATTGATTTGAAGGGACTTTTTCCGGGCTTTTTGGTTGATTTCGAGAAACTTTTTTCCGTTTTTTCGTTGATTTTGAGCGACTTTTTTTATAATGTTATTTGTTGACGTTTCTTCTTCTTTTTTTAATATCCTGAAGCACTTTCAAAGTTTATCGAAGCATCTTTCATGTCTCAAAAATATTTTACTTGTAAAAATCAGTTTAGCGGGTGCACGAAACCCGCTCAAGCCTTCATAGTCATAGGCCCATGTTGCTTTAAAAGGTGACGTGTACTTATTATATATGGATAACTGCTAAATAACAAGTTTAAAACCTATAACATTAAAAACATCATCATCTAAATGTTGTTGTATTTAAATGCCATCAAGTTAAATATTTAACGACAATTATTTGTCTAGAATAGGCGATAGCTCTGTCTAGGAACAACAAATTTCGGACTAAAGTTAAAAGAGGAAAAGAACTATAAAGAGAAGGGAAAAAAGGTTTACGTTACGTCAAATTTAAATTACAAAAACAGTAAGCTCGAATCTCTGACATCAAAAGTAACGAACTAACTCCTGGTTTGTGTATGCTAATTCTGGAAGCAAATTGGGATGATTAACCAGTTATTTTATAGTTACAACATATACGATATTGTCTTTCTTTTAGAAATGTATTATTGGCAGTTGGGGCATCATAACATCACTTGATTTCTACAAAATGCAACCTCTTCACCACATGTTCATCGACGTCGTGTTGCAGAAGTACCAATTCAACCTCTAGAATTCTTGGTTTCTTCTTTCGTTCCAAATTCAATCCATGCTCTGAGTTTTGTACGTTACGGCTTTTGAACTATATATTTATTTTTTTGATTATGATCATATATTTATTTTTGGTTTTATTAAAGAGGATCGTACTCAATAAAATTCATGATGTTGTCCTCTCAATATAATTCCTGACACTGTCCTGCTCGATAGATATGGTTAAAATGGATTGTAGGTTAAATGGGATGGTCCAGTATTTGGTCCAAATTACGTACGTTTTTTATTTTGTTTTTTTCTATTGTACCACTTGATTTTCGATTAAAAAAAATACATATATAATATAAAACAAATAAATCATATTTTATAAATATATTAAATAAATGATAAAGTTATTTGGATAATAGAATTTAAAATATATAGAATCATACAGAAAATATATTAAAAAAGCTTCCTTTATATAATTATTTGGTCGTGATACGATATCTTTTTTTAAAGTTTAAAAGCGTAGCTTTACAAGAATAAAATTACAAAAGAAAAGGTTCAACTTTATACATGATTTCTAGCCTTTTTTTTTTAAAGATTTTCAATTGATTTTTTTATAATTTTTTTAAAATATAAAATTAAAATGTTTAAAGAAAATATGCTTAATCCTAATATATTCTTTATTTTACAGATTTTAACATTACAAAGTAGCGTACTTTAATTTGATTTTTATTTAAGTAATATACTTTTAAAACCTTCATTTTTAGTATTTAAGATGTAAAATTTCAAATTTTTAATAACAAATAATCTCAAAAAAAATTAATTAAATATTTGTAAACTCAAAAATCTCTACACCGGACAAAATCCTTCTCCGGCGCCATCCTCCGTCTCCGTCCCTACACTGCACAACCTCCTTCCCTCTCCCTTTCCCATATAATACCATTTTCTGCAGAACCCATAAGATAACAAAGAACGCAAAAGCTATGAACTCAAGCTCAAAGCCTTGTTATGGGATGATAACATAGGGGCCGTTTACCAAACGCTTACTTGGGTAAGTGAACATCAAGTCATTTTAGCTTACCAGATGAATATGGTAAGGATCAAACAGTGGCGGATCTAGAAACTATTATGGTTGGGGGAACACTTAGGAGGGTCGAAAAAATTTCGAAACCGAACAATTCGTCCGAACCAAAAAAGGTTTCGGGTTTTTATTTTCAGGTTTGAACTGTTCGGTTAACCGAATAAAGATAACTGATGCGGTTGAAATAAACTAGGCATTGACCCTACAATTTATATTTGTTGAGTGAATATGACTTGTATATTTACCTTTTCATATGTGGTACTGAATATCCTGCTTACTGAAATGCAATGATGTGGTGGAGAGTGACTTCTAAGGCTTATGTTTTAATCTTTTAGTACTCTTCTTAAGATGAGCACCCAAGGAGACCTACCAACTAGGAATTATTCATTCTGCTTGATCATATAATTCACAAATAACACTTGGATCTTTAATTGTCTTGCATACTGTTTTTCAACACAAAATTGCAAAATTAACCTAACATTTTCATATGTCTAACATTTCCATTTTCCTATAAAATTGCAAAATTAACCTAACATAAAGCATTTACCAAAATACCAAATCATCAATTGTGAAGCAAACAACAAAATTAAAGTCATTCAAAATTAAATATTGGAATTTAGAAATCAAAAATTTTACCCAAATCAAATTAGAGACTGGAGACTTGAGTAGGTAAGCACACTGCGTGAACTGTGAAGGTGAAGGCGTGAATTGTTACCGTGTGAACTGTGAAGGAGAAGGACTAAGGAGGGGGCCTTCATAATTTTATTGTTGGGGGCCCAACCAAATTAAATTAAAAACTACAAATAAAAAATAAAAAATTGGGCTTTATAAACATTTTTTTGTTGGGGTCCCAGGACCCCAATGGTCTCCATGTGCATCCGTCCATGGGATCAAAAATCTTACCCGGTAAGAGCGAGACAATGACCAAAAGTCTTACCCGATAAGTGAGAACGATAACTCTTACCACTAGCGCTTACTGGGTAAATTGTTGCCTACGATACCGTTTTTGTGGACTAAAATCTTATTCGGAGAGTAAATTATAGTGTTAAATTTACCGGTAAACGCTTACCGGGTAAGTGTTTGATAAACGACCCCTTAGATTCATGATGGTTCATTAAATTCATGATGATTATTTCAGGTGGTTGGCTACTCCCATAAATGTTTCTTATGAGATGATGAACAAATCTGCAGGGACGTAAAAGGTTTGTTATGGGTTAAAGGTTATGTAGATCATGATGTTTCAGATATCTATCAGGTCTCGTTTGGTTTGTAGGAGCAAAAAGTATTTGGATGATTTGAAACAGATTTCGTGTTTGGTTTACAGGATTGCTCGGATTTGAAATCCCTCAAACATAGGATTTTGAAATCCCATGGGATTGGTTGAGATTTCGAAATATTTGTATATAATAATGTTTTGAAATATGTTAAAAATATTTGTTTCCCAATAATCATTTAATAAAAAAGTAATTTAATTATTTTTATAATTATTTGTAATTTGTTTTTACAAATTATTTGTAAAGAATTCCAAATCCTAAAAATCAAACATTTCACATTCAAATTCCTCCAATTCCTAATCCTTTTACGAAATCCAAATCCCTCCAAACTATTTCATCAAACCAAATGTTATTCACATATAAATTAATTAATGGGTCCACTCATGAAATAAAATGATTAGAAAAATAATTCAATTTTAGAAGTGAAAATTAAAAGCATTTTTTCTAATAGATTTTTAAAGGTAAAATTGTACGAAAATACAACATACTAAGTTTGATTCAAATTTTAGATATCGTACTTTTAAAGTCTTTGTTTTGTTACCTAAGATGTAAAATATCAAATTTTCTAAAGTATCTGAATTACCTATATATTAAATAACACGTCAACTATAAAATGACATGGAATATATTATGGAAAATAAAATATTTAGTTTTAAAAACTTTTCATTCTAAAAAAACCCAAGAAACCCCATAAGTTCATATATGAAATAAGTTAATTAGTTTATATGTAAATTAGTTAATTAGTTTATTTGTGAATCATAATATGTGAATCACATAGGTTCATATATGAATCCGTTTACCGCCTATTTGTAAAAATTAAGAATCTTACTCTGAGCCCAATTCTTGACCCAACACCAATCTCAACTGAAAACATACATTCCATAACCTTTGGAAGACCTCACTTTCATACTGCAAGTGGCAACTTCTATACCCATTTCATAAAAGCCACACCAATTTCTCAAAACCCATCTTCTATATCAACACAACCATTCATTCAGAAACTGAAGCAGAAATCAAGAAAGAATAATGCAAGACCAGAAATAAGATACAAGCCATATCAGATGTATTATAGCTTCCAGTGAATCCAAACCAGAATTGCTGCACAGGGAGCCAGCAAGAACTACAAACACTAAAAAGAATCATGTCCAAAAGAACTTGCCAGCCACAACCACATAGAACTCTCCTAAAAGAAAAAGAATCAACACTGATTTACTCTCTCTCTATCTGAATTGTAACATGGCTGATGTTATACTCCCTCTTAATGTAATCCACCACCTTATCCAGCACCATATCAGCATCAGCTTCGCGTCTGATTCTCACATGGCAAGCTAACAGTACTTTCCCAACGGTAATAGCCCATATATGCAACTCATGAATGGCAACCACCTCATCTATCTCACAAAGACCCCTTTCTAGACTCGTTGCATCTATCTCTCTTGGTGTGCTTTCCATCAGAACCTCCAATATGTCACGCAGCATGTTGATGGTTGTATACAACACTATAATGGAGAAGAGCAATGTGCATATGGGATCGATGATTTTCAATTTAGGGTTGTACCAAATGACTGCCGCCCCGATCATTACCCCGATACTCTGAATTGAATCCCCCAAAACATGAAGATAAGCACCTTGAACGTTTATATTCCTCTTCTTCTCTTTGGCTTCACCTGCTGCAGAGTATGTCTTTAATAGCGGCTGCTGATKTTGTTGTTGTTCTTCATGACCATGATGGTGATCATCGCTATGACCATGACCATGATCATGATGGTGGTGTTGGTGTGTTGTGACACTAACTCCATGGATATGCACATCTTCAACATCCTCTTGGCTATCACCATGATCATGCTCTTGATGTCCATGATCATGACTGTGACTATGTTTATGGTCATGACTGTGGCCATGACCATGACCATGACCATGACCATGACCATGGCCATGGCCATGGCCATGGTCATGACCTAGTATGAATATCATGAGTATGTTAACAACTAAGCCAAAAGCAGAAATTCCAAACATAAGACTGCCTTCAACTTCAACTGTACCATGGAGGAGCCTTTCTATTGCTTCATATACAAGAATACCAGTAAGTAGCCATATGATCTGAATGGATACCAGTGTTCCAAGTATCTCAATCCTGAAAAACCCGTAAGACTGGCGAGGTGTAGCTTCCCATCCTGAAGCCCATACTGAAAACAATGAAATAGCAAAAGCAGCAACATCTGATAACAAATGAGCTGCATCCGTCAATATTGCAAGACTGTTCGCTTTAATTCCACCCACTACTTCTACACCCATAAAAATGAAGCACAGTATAACCCCACCCCAGAGCTTCCACATGGAAGCTGATCGCTCTCTTGCCTCCCGAGAACTAGTTTTGGCATCTGAGAACCCACATGGCGCTCCCCCACAAACTTTATTTCCGGCATGCCTGTTCTCTTCAGATGACACATCCGCAGATATGTCAACAGCGTGTCCATGGCCAGGGTTCTGAGCATCCATCTACAATTAGGTAACATCAAATCATCAATAACTAAAATGGTTTCAGTTTTTGATGATACAATGAACACCATAAACAACGTGTGTGCTTCAGTTTCAACTGGATTATATGCCATTCATGAATCATGATGAAAGGTTTCTTGGGGTAATCTTTCTCACACTCCACCCTCAAAGATGTAAACAATGCATAGGAAAAGGGCTGTCGGGGCTGATTAAATCAGCCATTACCAATTTCTTTAACAGCAATAGAATCTAAATCAATATAAAGCCAAATCTGTCTAGATACTTGTTTATCTCCCTTACAACTCACACAACAAGAAAACAAGTGAACACACTAAACAAGATTGTAATAAAATAACATCTCATACAGGACAAAACATTAAAGCATACTAATTTATCAACAATTTATATATAATATTTCAAAACAATGACAGATGTAGGTCAGATTCACCATAGCACAAATCATTAGGAAATCTTTTTATTTGATGAACGCTGGAAATGAAAGTTTACAGCAACATATCCCCAGGATTCATATTCCTAATAACAAGAACCTGCAAATTTCCTTAGGATTTGAAAATGAAACATAAGGAACTCCATTAAATGAGAACTTCTGGTGGGTGGTTTTGTGATTAAATTAAAATACTAAAGATATGTAGAAAATCAGTCCTTGAAACAAGCAGGTAAATCCATCTTAACAAAACCCTAGTGAAAATAAATCAGAAAGGGCGGCTATGAAGAAGGATTACCAGAAATATGGTAAGATATAACGGAAAAAATCACAAGAAAGGTGAACGTAATCAAGTCGGCAATGATTCTAGACGAGAATGAATCTTAAAAACGCCCATATACAGTAACAAGAATAACAATTAGGGATAAAAATGGTCCTAAAAGTCAGGGGAAAAGATTCCGAAAAAGTTGTGGCTCCCAAGAATATCATTCGGAACAAATATAGAACAGAATACTGGTATTCGAAAAACAGAGTGATACAAAGAATCAAACATCGTTAGAAAAAGTGACTGAAGAACAAATCTTGCATTTTGGAACTACTGAAGAAAAAGATCGAATCGGAGGGTTTACCTGAGATCAAGCGATTGAACTCGGAAGTGGTGATCTTGAATGGCGGGTGATCTTGAGTGGCGATTTGATGATCACAGGAAGGAGGAGAGGGTGTGTACGCGTACTGTGGAGGAGGGTTTATCCATGGATTTATATAGAGGGAAGAATGGCGTCTGTAAATATATTGGGGTTTCCGGTGAGTTGGTTAAGATACCAAAGCCATCTGAATTCGGGTAATATGTTGGCTTTGTTACATATTTTATTCATTATATTTGATGATTCCCCAAAATGGTACTTAGATGCAAAAATTGGATATTTTGGATTGAATCCCAAAAAGCATCAAATATATTTAATGGTCCCTGATTTTTATTCTTTAATAATTTTACAAACTTAAAAAGTGTCCGTTAAGTAGAGGCATGTGTCACTTACACCAAGACAATTTATTTGGGGCGTTTGAGATGAAAAGGCAACGAAGAGAGATGTTTCCAGCCAAATCGAAGGTCATCTGCTAACCTAAATCGCTTGAACAAAGATGTTGCATACGTTAGTATGGCGACGATGAAGGGAGTGGGAGAAGTGGTCGTCGTTGGGTGATGATGACGATATACAATAAATATGTAGGTCGGTGAAATGGATTTGGTTGTTGGTTTGGATGAACTAGTTGCCATTTTTGAGTGGATGGCTCATCATTGTTAACCGATTTGGAGACGTCGGATTTTACTGTGTGAGAGGAGAGGGGGAGGCGGTAAAAGAACCAAAAAATATTTCATTCCCCCATATCAAATAGAATTAATGATTATCATTCTCATTGGCTAATCCCTACCTCCTAATACCCCCTCAACCCATACTCGTTTTACCTTCTTGTTTAGATCAGTGTTCAAAAAGACGCGTCATGACATACGTCATGGCACATTATGGCATAAGATGCATCTCCTTCGTTACGTTAATGCCCGTAGCATTTGTGTAAGGTAGGCATGGCAACAGGACGGGAATGGAGTAAGTTCTCTAATCCCCGACCCCAACCCTGGTTTCTATGAATGGCCCCCGTCCCTGGCGGGTACGGGGATTGATATCCCGGTTCCGGTTTATTTTTTGGTCAAACCCTGATCCTCGTCTTCGGTCAAGACCTAATTTTAGAAAATAAATAACATATATATACACACACATATTATATAAAATATATTAATAAAATTATATATCGGATACAGGACAGGGCGGGCGGGGGATACGTTGTTCGGGCCCGGGCCCAACCCCGGTTTGAGTCTACTAGGGATTCCCGGTCCCGGAACCCGTTTTAGCCAGGAATCCTCATCCCTGTTCAGGTCGGGTGAGCCGGGTTCCCCACCGGATCAGGGAAAATCCTAGTGTAAGGTGTGGCTCACGCCATGGTTCCTTGAGGCGTGCGATTTTCTACAAGGCGTGATTTTTTTTTATATGTTTTTACACTTTTAGCTTTATATTTTAGATTTTTACAGATTAGCTAATCATATCACTAGTTGTTTTTTTGATTCATACATATCATAGACTCACGATTAAAACAATATTTTTATATAATACTAGTTTATATATATATATATAGAGAGAGAGAGAGAGAGAGAGGCGGGTTACATTACAAACTGCCCAATTCATAAAAACTATGCAAACCACTTCGACCAATAGGAAAAAAATTTCTTTAATTTTAATAAGTAATGGTATAATGATCATTTGATTGTATACTGGTTAATATTGGAAGGTAATAATTACTCTTAATTATGGAAACATAATAATAGAAACATTTAATATAGAAGGTGGTAAATCAATTTTTCTTAATATAAATTTTTTACAATCAATAGTTTTTATTCTTTTATTAAATTATACTTATTAAAATATGAATTGTAGAAGCACTACAATATGAAATCTGATTTCGTTTCATTGAAAAAATATATGTAGTTTGAGTAATAAAACAAATGTCATGTTCAATAGTGACCATGAACACAATTTCACTGATAAATTTAATTTATTAATATTTCGGAACGTTTTATGCATGAAAAACTTTATTAAATAAGAAAATATTTAGTTTTAAAAAATGTTTCATTCAATTTTAAAAAATGTTTCATTCTTTATATATTTCATCGTTTATTCTGATATCACTTGTTTTAAAATTTATTTTGATTAGAAATTATTAAGAGTTCAATACTACTTCAATAACCGTTAATGAAATAGTTTGCAATTATCGTTCACTACTACAAGACAAATGGTTCATCTTTCATTATAGGTGACAAGGAGTCACGTGAGTTCATTCAATAAACAGTGAAACAGTTTCATTAATTCATTTAATTATACAAATATTTGTTTTAGTATTCAAAAGTTTTCTGTATTTTTGTTGATTAAAGTATGTTTTATGTTTCATAATTTATTAAGATATACCTCGTTTCAATGCTCCTTACTTGGATCTATTTTTAAGGTGAATATTATTTTGTTTATAATATTTAGACATAAAATGAAGATAATTTTTATCAAACATATAATTTTTCAGATTATTCTAACATTTTTTGTTAGAATCTTTTTAATGATAAAATGATATATAGAGATTTTAAAACAATGATTTTGTTTCATTAATGTTAGGATATCCACGATCTTGTTACCTTGTTTACAAAACCATCGGGGATTTGACAATTTTGCCCTTTTTTTAATTAAAAATTAAACTTTTATTTTATTTTTTTATTTCCTAATATAAACACATTTAATCTTGACCATTGATCAAAAAAATGGAGTGGATGAAATTGGTTTGTAAGGTTTTCACAAATGAGAGTGGTTTGCAATTGATCGCTCATATCTCTCTCTCTCTCTCTCTATATATATATATATATATATACTATATTATAAAGCATTCGACAAAAACTCTGAAAAATAATTTTTTATGCATAAAGTACTATTTGTTTATTCATATTACTTAAAATTTAATATTACAAGTTGATTATGCGTAGGTACAACTTATTAAAGCTTCATATTCGAATTTGTATAACTAGTTCCGGATAAACATAGTCAAATACATGATAAACATCATTTTAAACATAAAAAATCTAAAATATAATTAAGTTCTAACAGAATACTTAATTATTATCTTAAAGAAATTATTTTATTAAACCAAAAATAAATTAGTTTGTTTTTAAAATTCAATTAAATTATAATAAAATTTTGAATTAAAGAAATTACACAAAAAAAAAGAACTTTTAACTAGTTAATTTGATGATAATATCGCTTATTTTATCAAAATTTTATAATATCTTCAAATCTTTATTTCATTTAAAAATAAAAACATTTTATTTTTCTTAAAACCACATAAGTCGTATTATAACATTGATAGACCCATAATATAAAGCGAAACATTAAAATTAAGATGTATATCGTTGCATTGCGCGAGTACCTTCTAGTATAAATATATGATTTTTCTTCTTCTAATATGAATAAAAAAATTAGTATCATTGTATTATTGAATAATAAATGGAAAACATATATATATATATATACACACACACACGTACATATATGACATACGAATTTGTTGTCTTATGACACGCCTTAAAAACATCACTTCCTCGTGATGGCGTGTAAGACTGGCTTGAGTTCGTCGCCACGTTATCCTCACGTCATTTTGAACCTTGATTTAGATCCATAGTTGTAGTCTCGGATTCAAGCTCTAGTATTGGTCATGTTGTAATTCACCATATGCAATTCGAATTCGAAAATATCACCATTCTTTCTCATTGCTTCTTGTGAAAACTCAACACAAAAAACCCGAGTTCAGATAGAAAAACCGAAACCTGCAAAATTAAAATCTAGAAAAATCAAGCCTCCATCATACCGGTTCCGGTTATAATCGTATAAAGTTGTTTAACAAATATTGAGTGGCTTATACAAAAACTTACGATGAACGTCCCTATCATATCCATCACAATCTCTGATTCACTAACAATCAAAATTAGTACGATAGCTTTTTTAATCAACCTTTTATTTGATAACATGATTTTAAATAATTGGAGCCCGATTCTCTTAAAAGAATCTATTAAGCTCGATGTATGTCTGAACTCTGAAGGACCATTACGATGATAGTTCACGAACAAATCCAACACGAATAACGGTTGGGAAATGGACTAGTTTAACTAAAGATTGTATATCTGAAGAATAACTGAGAAAATTCACAACTTCAAACACCACACCAATGAGAAATTACCAAATATTCATAAAGATGGCGAAAGAGAACGATTAAAGAAACCATGAATTTCAAAAACTACGATCGAAGATTTAAATGTTTGAAAACCGAAGAATCGACAATTTGAAGATTTGAAAAAACGTAAGTTGAAGATCGAAGATATTAACGATTTTAATTTTTTTTTCGAACGATTTTTGAATTTTTCTTATTTAAAGTCATAAAAGCATCTACAATGGTTTTCTCTTCTTTTTGGGTTTTAACTTCGTTAGTTTTGTCTTTTTTTTTTTTTTGCACCTCGCATATCTGTTGTAAACTTTGTTTTTCATTTTATATATTTTTTTTAATTTAAAAAAAAAACTCTTATCGTCATTATTTATATTTACTGTTGTGCTTTGATCAACTGATATATTTTAATAGAATCTAAATGTGTTAAAAATGGATGAAAATTATTTTGGTTACAATAAATTGCTATGTAATTTCCCATAAATTATAAGTTTAAAATAATATTTTTTTAATGATATGATTTATTAAAAATAATGTTTATATTTTAATAATTTGGATTAATCAATCAAAATGTGATAAAATTTGAAATGAAATTGTGATGAAAAGGACAAAAATTGCAAAAAAGATTCTTCCAACCTTTCAATCAAAAAAAAACTTTTGATAAAGTGTGTAAAAATCATGAAACAAATTGCATAAAAAATAATAAAAGATAATGTATTTTAATTTGGTTTTTATTTTAGATAATATATTTTTAAAATTTTTATTTTGGTATTAAATATTTAAGTATCCAAATAACCAGTTGAAGTATTAAACAGTATCCACCTCGGTATTATTTGTTGAAGCATTAATCAGATACCACATGACTCGTCACATTAGCATGGTAAACCGATTAATGCTTCAACCGGTTACTCAAATACTCAAATGTTTAAAATTTTATATCTTAGATACCAAAATAGAAATTTTAAAAATGCATTATTCAAAATATGAATCTAAGTTTACTAAAAAAACAATGTTATGATTTTTAGTTTAGATATTCTCTTTATATGCTTACAGTCCTTGAGATTCCATGGATGACTAAAAATGATAATATGATGTGATGTTTGGTGATTTGAAAGCCACAAAATTCATACCAGCTGGTGGTTTGAAAGCCGCACATTATTTACGACTACATTTTAGCTTTAATTTTCACTTCTATCTTATTGTCGTTAACGAGTTGTTTGTTTACCTTTTAATAGTTCTATTAAGACGTAGTCTCTGAATCGTTAGAAGTTAAAATATTTTTTGGAAAGAAAAAGATCTGCCTTTTAATGATTCTAAAACCTAATGAATGATTTTTTATCATGGTTTTCCTTTAACCATTCAACACCCTAATTTCATTGTAAACAATTATATTTTATTTTTCATTATATCATGAGAGTCTCTTAATTATTCTAACGACTTAATCATTCTGCACCAAACCATTCAGTAATTGTCAAACAACGACAGGCTCTAAGAATGAATTAACTTTCCTTTCATCATTCATCTTCTAGTAATAAATCACCATCGTTTCAGCTCCTTTTGACTCATCGAGTTAACTCATAACCGTCAGTGCCTTGTTTTATATATATATATATATATATATATACACACACACTAGTAATGTATCCGTATAAAATGTTGCATAAATCCTCTCGATTCTTAAGTAGAGAACTCTAAACGACAATCTTATTTCATGTTTTATTTTATTGTGATTTTAAATCGCAAATCAAATGATATATTTGCTTGGTCAAAGATTTTGAAATTGAATAGATGGATGATAGGGTTTTAAGACCCATATCATTTGTGGTTCTTAGGTTTTGAAGCCCGACTTATGCATTATGAATTTGTAGTTTTGCAACTTGTAATTAATGAACAAACTCGAAAGCAAATCATTTATAAGAAATATGATAATTAGAGTTGTTCATGGATGGGACGACCCATTAGACCCGGCCCATGCGGTCCATTAGAAATACGGGTTTGGACAACCATTATCGAGAAAACGGACGGGTTTGAGTTTGTTCGTTAAAATTAACGGACGAACTTGGACAATGTAAAATTAACAATAAGCCTAATTTTGTTAAATTGTTTGAATAATTAATATTTTCCTAATCTTAATTTATAATTTCTATTTTGTTATTATTGTAATTATTTGTAGTTTGGCTATATATTAATAATCTCATGTTAATCGAACTTAATGCTCGCATATTTCAATTCCCAATTCAAAATATATATGAATTTATCTCGATTTTTTTTTTAACACTAATTTTTTTTATGATTTTTTATAGTCTTTAAAATCAATATAAAGATTTTTTTTAAAATATGTACTTTATTTAAGATATTTGATTTGTGATTGGATATATAAAATATTTTTGTAAAAGAACAATTAAAAAAATGTAAATTACATTATATTTTAGAGCAGATTGCATTTTTGGTTCCTATAATTTATTCAAAGACCAGTGAGTCCTTAACAATGGTTGCTAACTGACATTGTTAAGTGGAGGGATCATGGACGTTATGAAAATGAAAAGTTATGGACCATTAATGTAGATAGTTTGTATCAGGGATCAAATACAAAATTTAAGCAAACCATAAGGACCATTGTTGTAATTCACTCAAAATTAAATTTTGCTTATCTCACTTTATGATATTTTATTATATTATTAAGTTCATAAATATTCAATAATTAGTTTATCTTGAAGATTTTGACAAAAGAATAATAGTATAATTTATAATAATAAAAAAACAATTTTAATGTATTTTATTTTATTTATGATTATGTATTTTTAATATCTAAAGGTGTAAAACAAAATATAAGGATATAAAATAAATTAATTTGTAAATATCCATTATATTTAATTGTATTATTTAATTTAAAAATATTTAATATTGAACTCATTTTAAAGGTATTAATGAGAGATTATAATGATATAATTTGTAAAAAAACATATTTTTAATGTATTTTTGTTTATATACAATTATTTATGCGAATATGATAAGAGTGTATATGAAAAATGAAAAAAATGAGAATACAAAGTAAATTAAATAACTAACTGTAAGGGTATAAAGTGTAATTTAAAATTTTAAAAGTGATTTGATTTTTAACTCTGTGGGAGGTTGTGTAGCTTTAAAATTGTACATTAAGCTTATAAAGTGGTACCTCTTAAAATTTCAAGAATAACCGTAACTCCTCTTTTATAAAGGAGTATGTGTATGTGCGCGCGCACACACGTGCGCGCGCACACACGTGCGCGTGTGTTTGTAGAGAAAGGGGTTTAGTGGAAAACCCGGAAAAACGAAAAATTGAGGGACGCTATGGTAACATTCATTTGTACTTTATGCACAAATGTGAATATGAGTAATTGAAGTTGTTTCTTGATTTCTATACACAAGTTTATACCAGACAAATTGTTTATAAATTACTTGTATGCATATGTGCATACTGTTTAGATGGATCATGATTAGGGTGTTATTCAGTTTTTTTATTTTTTTGTGGTTTTCTTTGAACTTAATCATATATATAGTATGATTCAAACAAGAATGTCTTCATTTTACGATAACGTGAGAACATACTTTTACCAAGTCAATCACATGTGATACTATAGTCCATCACATGTAATACTAAATCGGAGATGCAAACAACTTTTGTTGCGACTTAGGTTGTAAGCCAAGTCGCCCGCACACCATTAGGATAGGCATGTGATATAGGTATTCTTGATGTGAGCTATAATCCATCACGTATGATATACATGTGATACTAAATCAGTGGCGTAAACGGCACGACTTTATGCCGTAAGCCAAGTCGTTCATAACCACCGGATACCCTCACGTGTATTATCACATGTCGTGTTTTTAGTGTGTGTGTGTGTGTATGTATGTATGTATGTATATATATATATATATACACACACACATTTAGGGTTGGGTTCACGTGAGACCAATCTGTTTTCGTGAGACCCGTGCGACCACATTTTTACACTCGAAACTTCACATCAAATTCACTGTGAAGGTAAAAAAATCCGAACCTTCACAGCAAAAACATTGTGAAGGTTACCTTCACAGCATTTTACTGTGAAGTTTCAAGTGTAAAAAAGTGGTCTCACGAATCTCACAAAAACATGTTGGTCTCACATGATCTCAAGTTTATATATATATATATATATATATATATATATATAAAAACTTGTTTCATTTGTGTAAACCGTGTAAACCAATCTCATCCGTCCATTTTCTTGATCAATGGCTAGAATTAGTTTACTTTATTTTAGGAAAATAAAAAATAAAAAATAAAAAATATTAAAAAATTATTTTATTTTAATGATAAGGGCAAATTGGTAAACAAAAGTTAACATCAATATAACATTAATTCCATAAACAAAAGTTAACATCAATATAACATTAATTCCATAAACAAAAATTAACATTAATATAACATCAATGAACCATTTTATAATGAAATCTTTTCAYATTAACATTAATTCCATAAAGAACAAAATATAATATGCACCCGTTTCATCATATATTTATTTCATAAAAGAACACAATACATTACGCACACATTTCATTTTCATTCTACCAACTAAACAGATCAACTTCAATCACAAAGCAATATGGATCAT
>NC_037542.1:18732035-18760126 GCF_001531365.2 Cynara cardunculus var. scolymus | reverse complement strand
ACCAATTTACCCTTTGAACAATTATTCATACACATATCAATTAATACATTAATTAAATTATTGTTTATTTAATCTCATTTAATAATAACCGTTTGATGATAAAATGAACGATCAAGATCAGTTCACATAGTTTGTACCATATGGTTGGTTTCTATTTGAACCAGCCCCTATATATATATATATAAAACTAGTTAAAGGTGGAAGTAGATTGTTGTTTTTTAGTGATGAAAAGCTGTGTTGGCTGTAATCCATGTGAAAAGATGGAAGAGAATTTGTCACCTGTGCCAACATGTGCACCCAACAGAGACACGTACACAACAAGACATGATGCTTGACTTTTCAGTTGACTAATGACTACGTTTTTTAATTTACTTTTTGAAAATATAAATTAACTGTTACATTTTTGTTTTGTATATAACAATGATGATGATGATGATGATGATGTATCTACAATTACATAACCCAGTTAACACATAATACAACAAAAAACAAACAGACCACCTGCTGTCATTTCCAAGATAAATAAACAGTAGAATCATGATGTCCAATGGCTTACTCAACGTCTCCCTTTGCCTTTTCATTCACAGCTTATTTATTAATCACTATGGCTGCTTTGCATTGGGAGCTGCTGCTCTCTCTTATCCATCACTACCAATATCAACTTCTTAATTTGCCATGTTGATAACAATATTACAAAATAGTAATCGGAGATGTTTCATGGTTTTTATTTAAATGTGCATACCTTACAAATAAATTATTATCAGGGTATTCCTCAGTTTCTGATTTTTAGGGGTTTTTCTTTAAAGATAACCATAAAAAGTGAAAAAGTTAAGCAACACCCTGATAACCGTTCATCTCTATACAAGTAATTAAAAATGTTTTTTGATTTTTATACATGTATGCTTGTCATGCTTACACATACTCAAAAAATTACGGTACAAATTAATGATTATTAAGATCTTTCTTAGTTTTTTTCCCGTAAATCGAACCCTGTTCACCAATTCTTGATAACTCTGTTCAAACATGGCAACCCCAAGTGGACTATAAATATAATAACAAGAGTGTGATGTCAGTGACTTTTCCTCTTTTGTAATCTAATCCAAAATGGATATAAAGTAAAAGAAAAGAAATTTCCAAAGGTATCTTGACAAAGATCCAGGTTTCAAAATATTGTTAATGCAATCACACCCACCATGTGCAAGTTGCAACCAGCATTCCACTGTGGATCAAACAATCCAAGAATATATTATTTAAAACAGGTGGGATGATCAGGATGGATTTGAATGTCTAATGCACATACATACACATGCCACAAGTTGAAGAAATGTGAACATAATAACAAAAAGAGAGACCACCATCTGCAAAATCATCTTCCAGTCACTCAAATACTACCATCAAGTAATATATGCTGGAAAATGGCTACAAGCTTTTAACCAATCATGTTTTTGGTTCCAATGCCAATCAAGAAAACCAAGAATATAACAACTACACCCATCCCTCCCTTCTCCTGCTTCCTAATTATGTATGATTCCTTCCCTTGCGATCAAAATGTGTGCTTGTTTTCCTTCCAGCAACACACTGTCTGTAGATTCCATCAACCCCTAACTTGATAAACCATCCATCCAGATTTGGGATACAATGCTTCGCTACAAGCCCATTTCATTCGACTTTTGGTAATAACTACCTCCTCAATCTTCACTACTCTTCAAAACTCCTCATGAACTTTCGAAGACTCTCCCACAGGTCCATTAGTAGGCACTGAGTTGGTTTTCACTCTTTGGTAAAACAACAAATATGCTGCTGCTGTTCTGATGTCACCTTCACTAACAGGAGTTACATGGGCATCATCAAAGTGATACCATCTATCTTCTTCAACCAACTGCACAAAGTAAATACAATCCCACAATCAAATACATACATACATATATATACATATATATATATATATATTAAAAGAAAAACCAAGAATGATCAACTTGGCAACATGAGGTTTGCGTATTCCTTAAACCTTGAAATAAGGTTGGGTTTCATCATCCCACAATGGTGGAAGATAATAGGTTGAAATATGATGGGTATATAAACTAAAAATTATAGTGCAAAATTAAAAGAGAAATCAATGATGATGACTTGTTTAGCAATCCAAGTCTAAATAATACACAAGTGGCAGATTGGCTACTAGTAGTGTCTCTTACCTTTGCGTATGCAGAATAATGGCCACCACCAAGCCCACCATAATGATTGCTGATAGCATACAACTCGTAAACACTAGATCCACCAGACGCATCTTTATTTTTCACATATTTGCTTAAATCAAGATTGTGAATCGGGAAATTCACAAATGTGTCAAGTTTGTTCTTCAAAAATCGGCTGTACGAGAAGCGTTTTAGATGGAAGACTATAATATCAGGCAGCCTCCACAAGTCCAATTTCTTGGTGGCTTGGCGATGTTCCTTGCAACCAGGGCAATACCTGCATTAATAAATAAATAAATAAATAAAACGCATAACTAACATAATACTAAAACTGAGTAGCGGGGAAGCCAGTGTCTCAAATCTAGCCAACAATCATCATACCACATATCATCAGGTCCTAGAGGTTCCTCCTTCAAGAATGCGTCCAGACAAGAAAACAATGAGATAGATTCTTGTTTAGTTTTTTTAACAGTAACCCCGGGCTTGTGCACCATGGGAAGATCCTTGAGGTAGCTTGCATCATACAACTCATGTTCCTTGTCGGTCCAATCCAGCATAACCTTCACGATTTTGCTTGATTTTATAACAGAATTCTTTAAGATTGGTCTGCAACTCATACCCCTATCATCCGTTAAGCATAAGCGAAATGATAATTCCTCATCTTCAAAGTCTTTGTCCTTTGATGGGTTACCAAGTTCAGTACAGTCACTAGTGGATTCTTCACTGGCTTCTGAAGCAGAGCCATTTACCTTTGGACCATCACTCCTGTTTAATGATGAAAAAACTTTCCTTTTAAGTGGAACCAGAACTCTGTTAACTGCTAACTCAATATCAGCACCATTTTTTGCCCCTTCTAAATAGGTAACCAAGGGCGTCAAGAACCTCTTCCTCTCACCTGGCTTCAAACTGTCCAAAACAGTTGATTTGTTATCACATATTGCAAATAGAAGTAAAAAGTATAAAACCAGAAGTATTTAAGCAAGGCAACAATACAGCTAGAGTTGCAAACAAAGCATGTTAGAGCAAGGGGACACACAAAGATTTCGGTTTTTAGCTTTGATCATGCTAAAATTGTATTAACACATAAAAGAACAACACACGTTGAACTTCCAATTTTCAGGCTTAACAAAAACGCTTGCCAAATCAGAAGTCCGACCATCCTACCCTGCACTATAAACAAGTCCAATTGAAAACAACATACGAGTTCACACACAAGGTAACCCAAGAAGAATAGAGGAATATGTGTGATAACACAAGAGGAAAAGTACTTGTGGATGGAGAGAGAACAAGCTACTAAGGGGTGAACCAATAGAGATCTCGTGTCAGGTGTGCTTCCACAGTGACCACTCCTCTTGTGTGATTGTTCAAACCGATATTCCATTATCCAAAGATAAGCATGCATGGTCAATTCATTAAGCACATGAATAGCCTTGAAAAGAGAACAAAAGTATTGCACTTAATCTATTAAACTCGGTCTGTGCAAAGAAAGGAAATTGGGAACCTATACACATCCAATAAAAAGTAAAGTAAATACTTGATAGCGTGGATTTCTTGGATATCATTTTACAAATCCACCTATAACTGATTAAACCTGGAGATGATAAAATTATAGATGATCTGGTAAAAAAGGAGGTTATATGCACATGGATTTATGTAGACAATATTGCTGAAGAAGGTTCTCAATATATAATATATCAACCACACTCACAAAAAGCCACATAATCTAACAGTGGCGCCTTAGATGCCACCAAGGCCACCCACCCATGGAAGAGAAACAAATAAATTGAGGATGATAACTTACTTTTCCAGATACCGGTGACATATCTCTAGCTTTGGAAATTCAGCTTGTTTTTTGGAAAGTCTATAGGCTACAATGCATTCATCATCTTTGATTGTATGTAACGAATCCCCGTTCTCCAAGTAGCGATATATATGGTGCTCATATACCTACAGATCAAAAAACATCCCCATGAAAACAAACAAGATGACAAATATACGCGTGCATAAAAACCACCAACTAGCAATATCAATAAACAAGAAATATTACCTCTGCAAGAACCAGGATTTCATCACTCCCTAAGCAACATGCAGTAGCCAAAGCCTGGAAGAGATCCTTGCTGTAACCATGTTTTGAAACATTAACGGTAAACGGCATTGGTAAGCTACTTCCGTCTCCATAAAATACAGTTACCGTCATTGAACGAGTGGCCGTTGAAGGTAAAGGCAAAGACAAGTACATGAAGGGGTCAAAGGTAATTGAGATTTTGTCACAAACTGGACAAACCAGTGTTGACTTATATTGCCCCTGAAGATTTTGCCATCAGATTCAGCTTGTAAGTAGAAAAACGATAAATATAAATAGAACTTGACTCTGGGGTTGTTTGGTGCAGGCTGAGGAATGAGAATGAAAATGAAAATGACAGGGAATGAAAATGATATTCCCTCCAGTTCAACCTGAAATGAAAATTTGGGCTTATGAGGAATGAGCCCATCGTATTATAAAACCAAACAGTTTCTTTTGTTTTCATTCCCATTGATTACTGCTTAATACCTCTAACCAAACACCCCCTCAGATACACTGATCTAACTATTAAACCACAATGACCTCTGCTGTACAAATACTAACGGTTAAAGTTATAAGTAGCAATACTAATATAAAAATCCAAGCTGTCATCAATATAATGGAAATGAATGAGCAACATGAGTGCAAGTAAATGAACAAGCATGCACCTGGCAAACATCCACTACAATTGAATCATTTCGAGCTTTGTGGTAACTCCAGAACTCGTTTGCAACTTCCTCATCGGGGCGACCATCAGAGTCCTTTGTCTCAAAATAAGGCTTCTGCTTGACACGATTCAGATCTTCATGCAACCCATCAAGCAAGAATGCCAGAAGTTCCTAGAGAGAAGATACATCGACTTATTATCGTAAAATACAAACATGCTTAAATTAGTATCAGATATACCATGAGTGGGAAAGTACTTCCAAATAAACATTGGAAACTAATATCTTTCCAAGAAGAACATCGGGACCTAATAATTACAATTATATTGAAATGCTATTTGAACTCGAAAACCCCAGGTAGTTAATGTACATGATACTTCACACACATAGAAAACTAGGAATAATCATATAAACCATAATGGGACTTTATATTGGAAAATCATATAATATTTCAGAGGATAATACTGCCATCATTATTAACATACCACTATGCAAGATAATGTGCTTATGTTTTGACATCCATACAAACCAAGTTTAAAAGCTTGAAAAGCTTATGCAGCACTTACTTGAGAATCATGCTGATTATATCCACTAAACTGGGGAGCAAACCGAGCAAGTTTTCCTTTAAAAGCACGAGGAGGAACCGAGGTACGACCAGATGACCAAAGTTTCCTCAACAACTCACCAAATGCAACTGCAAGTTCACCCTGAACGACAGATATCAGAAACTTTAATTCCATAGTGCATTTCAGAAAGTATCATTTGCATAAAACATTCAAATTTGCCACGTACATGCATTCCTAAAGGATTTTGCTTGTTGATCTCATCAGTATAATCCTGCAAAAAGTACTCCACGAGGGGTGGAGTATGGACTAAGCATTGAAGTGCACTATTCATGAAACAAGTGTTCCCTAAATTCTGCAATCCTGCTAAACCTCTATCTCCTCCAGGAGCAGTCCTCACAGAATCATGAGCATCCTCCATATCTGTAGATATTGAGCTTAAAGCACTTCCCTGATACAAACTAGAACCATAATCTGCTGAATAACCATTAGACAAACTTGGTCCACCAGCTATTGTGCGAGATGATCTTTGTGGTTCCATGGGGACCAAAGCTAACTCATTTCCTGTAGAATCCATGCCAAATCCAGAGGGTATAAATCCATCAACTTGAACATCTAAAAGAATCTGTAAAAACAACCGGATTAGTAATAGAATGATGAAAAAACAACCACATTAGTAATAGAATAATGTAACATACTAGCACATATCATAACAAGAATAACAACATTTTATATGCCAAAATTGTGAAAGAAAAAAATGACTTGACAACACAATAACTGAAGTTTGTCAGTATAACCAACCCAGAAAAACAGGTTTATGAACAAGAAAATAGAGAAAAGAACAAACAATGATCAGAAACCAGCATGGTTAATGAAATTATGAATCCAACAAACATTGTATAAAAGAACAAAAGGGGAGGACAAAGTATAAGTGGGAAAAGGCCAAGACAAAAACCAAGACACCAAGTACAATATAAGAAAAAATGAAGTGGTGAATCAGCAGCCTCAATTTTACAAAGGTGACTTGGGCGGATACCCCTTTTGACTAAAGGAAAAAGAAAAGAGTACAATTTCATCATGAAAATGTACTGCAACAGCCTTGAGCATATCTATCCTGATAATAAGTTAAAAGTACTAATAATCAACATACTACGTAATATAGGTTCTAATGTGGTCACAAACATCAGGATACCAATATATATGTGTGTGTGAGACACAGATAGAATATGTACTGGAAATACAATGCCAAACAAGAGCAGGCTCATCTAGAGCCCCCAGTGCACATATGACAAGTAGGTCGAATAGGAGCTCACAAGTTCAATGATATGAATCATCAAACCACAAATTTAGTACATAATGATCAATGATCACTTCCAAGTCTTTAAGGAAAGCGTATTTGCATGTAGGCCAAGAGTTGAAGGTAAATCACAGAGAAGAGTAATTAGTTGCAGAGCTATTGGTGACATTTACTTAAAACAAAGAAAATTTTCCATCAATTTGATCATGAAATTTAAGAAAAATAATACAGGCCTAATCAGTTTGAGGTAAAGGGTAGGTGGGCTGGGTCAAATATTACTCACAGATTGATCCATCTGCAGGTTGGACTCCTCCAGGGTTTGATTCGAATCAGCCAGAGCTGATTGCCTACGATCATTAAAATAATCCCAAATGTGCACCTGTTCGAACTCAAGAGAGCAAAACAAGAAAATTATGAGTTAGAGAGGGAACAGAATTTATCCTCACAGTAACCTAAAATCATATCAAATCATGAAGTCTAACCTTCTCCAGCTCTACTCCTTTAAGTGCAGATACTTGCTTATAAAGTTCACGTAACGAGGCCTATATAACATTAAAAAGACCAGTATGTAAATGCTTAGTAACAGTTATAAAAGTATAGTGATATTTTACAGCAACCAACAGATTATTCCCTCAAAAACACTAACTTCACCTATATGGCAGTTCCGTTCTTCCTTTATAAAGATGATTCCATCATAAATGGCTTTCAACTAGGCAAGAAGATCGAAGAGGCTTTCAACATCCATATACTTCACCAGCTAGCCAATTTTCGTATGACCAAGTTAATAAAGTTCCAAACTTTGTGATTTGTGCCGGAATTCATGTTTCTTTCTCTGTAAGGTACAGATCTGCAAACCTGACCGAATTTCCAGCAATCACATACAGTGATACAGAAAGATCACTAGTTGGCACCAATTGGTAAGGTTTACTTATAGTAGAATGCCTCTCTGATCTTCTCGCCCTCTTTGGTCAGGACACGGAATTGCACCCTTTTTGCCAGAACCAGTATCCACTGAATTGTGGCACTACAACAAAAAAAATTGATGAAAAATAAGAAATGCAGTACCTTTTTACTTATGTGTATGATTATTTCACTCTTGTCTCTTGAATCAATCAATTTCAAAGCTAGGGGATACACCTCAACTGTATATGCCCCTTGGATTCCAAGTGCTATCATCTTCCTGGGTAAAGCCGGTCCTCCTTTGTACCTAGAAAATATATTTAGCATGAGGAAGAAATGTTACATACTGCACAGTGTCAAGATAAATTGTAGGTGACACCTATTATGAAATAATTAGTTATGTATTTTAACCCGACTTGTCATGCACTGAAATGTCATCAAGAGCAGGATGAAGTGTCAAAGCTCTCAAAATATCAAGTCAAAGTGCATAGATCATGTAGGTATTACTGCCTGTTTCCAGTGGTGCTCTTATAATTCAACAACCAACATACTATGAACAAAGAAAAAAATTCCCCAACGCATCATATAAATTAAACCATCTATTGAACATCTTATATGGTTATATGTCCCACCCAGCCATGCCAACAACTAATTAGATGAACATATTACCCTCACATCACCAAATTATCCACACACTAAACAAAATTATCTCATCTGCAATTTCCTATTTTCTAAATATGATGTCTGCAACTAATATCATGAAACAGAAAAACATATTCAAGTATTGGAGACTGAATAGAACAACTTAATACAAAAATTAATGTACCATCCATGAAGCTTCTCCCAAACTCCTTGAGGAACTAGAACGTAATCACTCCCTTCTAAAAGTAACCTAGAAATCTGTAGGTCACTCTTATCACGATCACCTTCATTTGTAATTATATCTGTGTTATCAATTGGTCCTGGTCTCTCGCTTGCTTTTGTCACAGGTGGGGCCTGTTTATCAGTAGAAAGCTCTTTGAACTGATATGCACTAATTTCCTCACCAACGTATTTCTGCCACTTTGTAAACCATCTGCTTATAGAAAAGAAGAGGATATCTTTATGTTAAAAGCGGTTCAACATAAGTTCCAGCAAATAATCAGCTAAATTTTGAGATCTATAATAAAGAAGAATAAGTACTAAAATAATTACCCTACAATGATGATGGAACTCTTAGCAGCTAATATATAACCCACATATGACCCCAAAACACCCTAAATAGTTTCACTAGGATAAGATGCTCAGACCATGCTGCTTTTTGCATCAAAACTTGATTCCATGAAGTGTTGTGCAGTAATTAATGTGGTTTTGCCATAACCTAGTGTTTTTTAACTGAAACACGTAACAGCCCTTAATTGCATAAACTTCGTAGCAAGTCATGCTTATCATATCTTCATAATCTAATTGATACCAAAATTTTAGGTTCTCTTGCATAAGCCTCCATTCTTTTGATGATATAATGTCAAGGAAAATAAGAACACAAATTGGAGGCATCATGATTAACAGGCCTTGTAATTTTCTATACTTGCTTAGTTGCTTGAAAGTAACTTGGTGTTTTGGTAGTACTTTAACATGGGATACTAATTAAGATGCGACTCATAATTTTATTAAACATTCATGCATTCTTATTGATGAAAATGATTGAGATTGATTAAATCTAAAGGTAACGTAACTTGCAATCCGTGCTAACTTGCTGCATATTCTGTTCAGGATTTTTCAACATAAGCTTTTATCTATTACTGCATGTGGGAAAGATAGTTTTTGGTCAACTTGTCAATCCTCTATATTTATGAGTTCTGTCTAAAAACAATTCAACAGTATCTTTGATTGTTGTCCACAATTTGTATGCTGATCATGTTTAAGGACTTGCAGTCTTGCACCAAATAAAATATTCATGCAAACCAACAAAATGAGGTTATGATGTCTTTAAAGATCCTCATAAGATAAGTAATTCATAGATGATAATTGATCGGTAGTTCTGTACACTATACGTAGGACAGGATAAAAATCCAATAGCTAAAACAGGCAATAATTTGACTAGACACAAATAGGTAGTTCCAGAAATCATGTAATCGTCTTACAATCACGACTCATTGCCTAGAATTGCCATCCCAAGAAATAAATAAAAGTGAATCTTGTTTCTTCATAAGCAAAAACTATGTAAAAACTGAGACGAATAAATATTAGATTACCTAATGGAGACAACATAGTATAAGTTGCCTTCTTTCAAACAAGACTCGGCCTTCTCTGTTAACTCCTTGACAATCCTTCTCTCTTCCTCTGGAGTGCACGGCAAGCATAACGATTCGTTATCCATCAGGGAACCCGAATCGGGAATCGTCATGATCGCTACAAAAAACCTAAAGAAAAAAAAAACAAGAAAAGAAGAGATTCAATCGGGCAAGGGTCTGAATTTAGTAAAAGATTTGGCAAGATTGAAAAGGGGAAAAAGGGATTATACAGTTGGGAAGTATTGATAACAAGAGTTGAGTATAGATCGTGAGGGAGAGGTGGGAGATTTGCGAAACCCTAGATTACAGGGCGATTCGATCTGGAAGAGGAAGATTGTTAGAAATAAAATGGTTTACCGTCCTTTGAGCCACCAAACCTTTCCAATTTATACCCGTCTCCGCAACAACCTACCCTTTCAATTCTATTTCATTTCATCACTCCAAATAATAAATTAATATCTTTTTATTTAATAAGACAAAATTTAAAAATCAATCATATAAAGGTGGTGTTTGATTGGTTTGAATTTGATTTTAAATGTCAAAAATACCTAAAAGTCATAGATTCAAATCCAATGAAGAATAAAAATCCCTTTGTGAAATACTGAAATCAACTAAAAATCCCTAAAATTCTAATTTTGTAGGCTATAAGAAATCTAGCAAGGAGTCCCTTGGTCACGTAATGCAATTAGAAATTGGTTTAGTGAGTAATGCAAGAAAATTCTTGACGTGGGTTATGGGTTTGGGTTTACTTTTGGGTCACTCTAACCCAATCCATCTTGGCATGTGCCATGCATATGGTATGAGTTCCCACCTCATACTTTGACATTTCTATCTTCACCCACAACCATTACAAAGGAAGTTATGTAGTTTTGTGTGTCCACCAAATCATGTTTTATGTAATTAATAAGAGATCGACAATTACAAACGATTAAATGATTACAACATAAACACTTATCGGGTAAGTTTTTACCAGGTGTCACTTGTCGTGTCCATTGAGAATGGTAAAGACAGATAATTACCGGGAATCTTACCCGATAAACTTTTACTGGTTTTACCAACAATCCATTTGATGATTGAGAATGTTATTAGATAAAAGAAGTGAAGACTATTGATAAATATTTATCTGATAAGCTTTTGATAAATTACGAATTATATGAGATGGATTTTTGACCATAAAGGGGCATGAAAAGCTTAAGCATATATAAAATGGCATGATTTAACTTGGCACTAAACATGGCACTATGTTTTGTCTTGTTTTTCATATTATTAATAGGGGTGAGCTAAAAAGAATTATGAAGGAAAAAACAATCGAAAAAATCATTTAAACCGTTAGATTGAGATGATCTAACAAATATGAAATAAATATTACCTACCATTTTTTTTTTAAATTGAAAATCGGAGAGATATAACAAAAGTTGGAGCTAGAAACATATTACATATAAAACGATCACTTTATTATCTATAAGTTGACCTCAATTTTGATATATTTTTTCATCCCATTTTTCAAAGTTCTCTCTTGATCATTTTCCTATAATGCTTAAATACTTGTGTTAAAAAATTATTGGTTGTGATGACGTGGAGTCCTTCGAATTTTTTGTTACAAGTTTAAACTCGTTGTTCAAACACCGTATTAGGAATTAAACGATTTTTCATTTATTTCGTGTTGTTGCGCTTGATCTGAATCGTCATTTTTTTGTAAGGTTCAAAATAGCGTGAGGCGTGGTATAGAGGCGAGGTCAAGTCTAAAGACTTACACACCACGATGAGGACGCAACGTTTTTCAAGGCGTGACATAAGACGGAAATTTTCTATGTCATATTTAGAATTGTATATTTACATATATGTTTTTCATATATCATCTAATCACATGATGTATTAAAAAATGTACATTTATATTAAAAGAAGAAAAATCATATAAAATATTATTATAAAAATAGCTTTTGATTTAATATTTTAATTATAACTTTTATAAAAGTAATTTTACAACTTCATTTGAATTGTGAGTCCATAACATTTGTAAATTCATGAAAGTATGAGTTATATGATTATATATATTTATAATGTGTAAAATATAAAGTTAAAAGTGTGAAATACAAGAAATATATAAATAAAAAATATACTTTGTTTTGAAAAAAAAAATTACATCTTATAATAAATGCACGTCACGGTGCGCCATGGCCCGCCTCAAAGCGCCGTGACATGAGCCATCCCTTACAGAAATGCTATGAGCTATTTTGTAACAACGGATACGCATCTTGCGTCATATCGCATCATGGCGCACCTTTTTTTACACTGCTTTTTTGTTACTCTTGCTCTTTTTCTTATCTGAATAGCGGATTCAATAGGGTTCTAGCTTCTAGGGTCACGAGGGCAAATGTTCCTTTTTTGAGGTACCCGGTAAGAGATCCAATGGAGAGGAATACAAATAACGGGGTTTTTTCAATTGGACCATGTTGTCATTAGCTAAACTCATGGGCATTAGGCATAACAGCAAAAAGGGTAGCAATTTACGCCATAAATATGGGGTTTATTTAAACTTATGAAGATTCACACTAGTCGTGCTGCTAAGCGAAGCAGCAGAATGCTGCAACATAGATGGCGAAAGCATCACTAGCTTACACTTTATAATCCTTAGAAATAAGATTGAAAACTCCTTTTAATGGTATGCGATAGAGGTGATCATTTGCAGTCCAAGTTGGGTCTAACTTTTTTTTTGTCCAACAGGTCTAATATTGTAAACCCAAGCCTTTTTTTGGGGCTAAACAATTTGCCATTACAAGCACTATAAACGGGTCAGGCTTGCCCACGGACTAACGGGCCTAAAAAGTGTAACTTTTAATTAACAAATATGGAACCAAAAACTAAAGGAAAAACATCGTCGCAGTTAAATTTTTAAGCAACTACTGACTTTATCCATTGTTGATCAATCAGGACTTTTGACATAATGACGCTAACAAAGATAATGTAGAACCCTTTGGGTCCTCCAGAAAAACCAAAGAGTCCCAACTTCCATGCTATAATTTTAGTAACTTAATTTTAAAATATACTAGTATAATTTTAATTAATGATAAAAAATATTAATTATAAAACATAAACGGGTTAGGCGTGCTTGTCGATATTTATTTTTACATTCCTCATGTCCGCCTGTTAATTTTAACAAACAAACTCGGGCCCGTCCATTTTTTCGATAATGGTTGTCCAAGTTCTAGTGACGCGGATGGACCGAGTCTAACGGGTCGTTCCGCCCATGAACAGCTCTAGTATGCGGTTACCGACAGTTACCAACAATCACAAGTTAGTTACTAGTGGTTATAAGACAGTTAAGAGTACTCACTGATCAATATGTCAGTGAGCCCCTCACTGATCAATAATTCAATGTATCAGTAATTCCCTCACTGATCAGGTAACACGCTAATTGGCGCCGAGCCACGAGGGGCACTGCCCCTTGCCCCCTGCGATTCAGCTATCCCATGTTTAGTTTAACTTATAAAAGTATCCTTTATGCATCTCTTAACTCAACCAATACCCCTTCAAATCTCAATTATATCAAACCACTAATTAATAACACTTAAATCAACAACATATCCCATAAAACTTATCAAGTAATCAACTGCCATGACATTATATTTGCTTTAAATTAAATGGGGTTTCCCATGAAAGAATATATATATATATATATATATGTATATATGTATATATATATATATGTATATATGTATATATATATATATATATATGAGGATATGAAATGAATGTTTCAAAGATGCAGAATGCATCTCAGTGATTTCCCATCCATAAGTAACTGGAAAGCTTTGTTGATCTCACTGAATGGTAGTTCATGGGTTATAAAGTCATCCAATTTCACTGCCTGCATAAAAAAACAAACCCAAATCATAAATTATATGCTCAAAAAAAGTTGTAAATTTCTAGTACCAGCTGAATGAATTAAGCAATTACCCCATGCATGCATTTTTTGGCAAATTCAGGTAGCTGAGATTTCCCTTTGAAGTCTCCGAAAACGGATCCAATTATTCTCCGACCATCGAAGAGTTCCATGGGATGAAGAGGGAGCGTTTTCGGAGTCTGATGAATTCCCAGTAGTACCGTCAAACCCCAACCCTGTACAAAATATCGATCATTATTCACCACTACCGTTTGATACAACAGTTTTATATCCCTTTTCTCGAAAATTAACCATCAGGATGCATGATGATATATTCGAATACCTCGTGCGACGAAAGGAAAGCCTCCCGGAGAACGTCCAAGTTTCCCGCACACTCGAAGCTAAAATCTACTCCTCCTTCCGAGATTTCCCTGATTTCCTGGCAAGATATTCGACATCATATATATCAGCAAACATGTTGATTAGTGTATTGGCTTTAATATCATATATTTTTAATGTGCTAGTAGACTACTTTATATATACATATATACTAACCTCGTGGACTGGTTTGTTTAAGTCCAATGGGTTTATGATATCAGTGACACCCATGGCTACACCTCTGCTGAGCTTCTCGGAGTTTATATCCACCCCTATGATTTTGGAGGCTCCTCTGGATCGTGCTCCTTCAACAACCTATACATCGATCGATCATTATAATTTATTACAACATTCAGATATGTTTAACTTTCTATAAAGCCGATTTGATTCTGGTACAATGGAATTACCGCGAGTCCTACGGCTCCGAGACCAAAAACAGCGACAGACGAACCGGCTTGTACATCGGCTGTATTCCATGCAGCTCCGAGGCCAGTGGAAACGCCACAGCTAAGGAGGGTCATGGTCTTGAGGGAAGCACTGGGGTCGATCTTGACGACACAGGCGGAGTCAATCACCGTGTACTCGCTGAAAGTCGAGGTATTGAGGAAATGGTAAATGGGTTCCCCTTGTTTTGTCCAAAACCTCGTCTTTCCATCGTTTGCCATCACACTCTTGAACGGATCCACCCTAAACTTTTTGCACAGATTACTCGTTTTCGACTTGCAGAAAACACAATCTCCACATTCTCCGTTAAATATCGGAACAACGTGATCTCCAGCCTTCATATCCTCCACCCCTTCTCCCACACTCTCCACCACCCTATATTGTAACAAAATTAAATGTCATGATGCTGCAGTTTAACACTGTATACAATGACACCATTAATTTTATATATATATATATATATATATATATCTTTAAAATCTTAGATTATGTATAATTATATATACCCAGAGGCTTCATGGCCAAAGATTCTTGGATATACTCGTTGAGCTTCATTCTACATAGAAATCAAAACCAAGAGTCAGTATAAGCTTGTTGATCAAATTCAGCCAAGATTAATTAGCTTTAATTAATGGATTAATTATACCTTTCCTTGCCAAGCACCAAGATCAGTATGACAGATAGAAGTGAAAAGGATCTTAATTCGGACCTCCATTTTCTGGGGGATATCCACCTGAATTTCTTCGATGACCAATGGCTGGCCAGGACCCCATGCCACGGCGGCTGCATGAAATTCAAAATCAGATCTTGATAATTAACATGATGAGGTTAATTAGAGAGAAGATGGATACCTTTGCAGCTGATAAGCTGGCCTGCTGTAGTCATGTTCTTGGAGTTGGATGTGGTGTTCATCTGTATAATAGCCATATCCGTTGATCTAAATGGTCTTGGATCTTGTGTCTTACTGTCTTGTAGATCTGTACATGTGTATGTATATTATATATTATATATAGTGGACTGATTAGTAGTACTCAATGTAGTCAACTTGTATTAAGAACGCGTTTCTTGAAAGCCGTCTGTTTTGAACACATGATCCATTTCAATAATGGAGTACACTACGTTTTATTTTCTTGAAAATTGTTATTTTTTTCGATTTTTGTTCTATTATCTTACAATTTATATTTGTATTTGTTTTTATGATTTACTATTTATTGATGTTTTTATTCATGATACTTAACAGAAATTCATTAATAAACTTAATCTTTGAAATAAAAACACCATTAAGTTGCAAATTATGAAAATAAAAACCAAAATTTTGCAATTTCAATAAACCACAGGGACAATAAATGTAATTTACTTCAACTAATTAAAGTAGCTTCTGGGGAAAGTCCCTGCTGGTCACAGGAGTAGTTTGATTGGTCTTATACAAATCTACAAGTCAACGTCACACACCCTTTTTTTTTTCAACTCGAAGATATTAGTCGTCTTTTTCCTACTATAGCAAAGGTTTTATCTTTATTAATATTATAAAATAAATAAAATATTTGTGTGCAATATAACAAAATATATCTTGATTTAATATTTTATTTTTTTGATCTCTGTTAATATTATAATATGAATTTATATGGTTTTGAGCTAAGTATAATAATTTTTTTTAGATATAAATTTGAAAACATATAAAAATTCTCAATTTTTTGTGTAGTTTCTTATTCAATTTTTTTTTTTACAATTTAATTTAGGTTTAATAACGAATTAATTTATTTTTGATTTAATAATATAATTTTTATAAAGATAATAACTAGATATTTTTTTAGAATTCAATAATTATCCTAATTATATGTTATATATATTTAAAATAAGAATTTTATAATGTCTTTAATTATATTTATCTACAATTAGTTACACGAATTCCAATATAGAGCTTAATGAGTTGTACTTATGCAGATTTTACTTGTAATCTTGAATTTTAAGTACTATGCATCAATAAACAGTATTTCACGTATAAAAGATGGTTTTTAAGAGTTTTTGTCAAATGTTATATAATATAGTGTAGATATATATTATATGGTTTTTGAAAAAGTTAAGTTTACAATTTATTAAGTCATAAGATCTTTATGAAACGAAAAAAGAGGTTGCATTCCCGATCTAAAATAAATTGTCAATAGAAGTAAACAAAACAATGTTTTATCAGATTTAATATAAAAGTATTAGGTGAAACGGTTATCATTTTTTTTTTGCTTTCTGATAATAGTTGACAATCTTTATAAGCCAACAAAACATCAACAAACCTTTTTGAAAGGACGACATTCTGAATCTCTTGCTCCTTATTTAAGTTCCCACTATATACCTACTACAAAAAGGAAATTTGGTCGAGTGAAAAAGTCTCATAAACTGATATATAACAAAAGCAAGAAATACAAAAGTGCAAAAGTTATCGAAAATTTTATTAAACAAACAATAGTACAGAAGTTAATAACGAAAATCGAATATTGATGTAGACGTATCACTTACGCACGTCACACAAAACAGATACAATTTCCTTTCATTTACTTGTATTTTCTTTTATATTGTATCTTATATTACATGACTTTCTAGATTCCTTCAAAGTGATGCGTGTTAGTTCAAAGTTGAGTCTTCCGAAATAAGTATTTTTTAAATTTGTCTAATTTTATTGTATTTTTTAATGGGAGACATATAGCTACACATGAATGACCAAAGACTAATTCAAAGGACTTAATTATGATGGGACCTCAAACACACACACTTTGTGTAACAGTTGGTACAATAAAAAGTCACATAGCCACCATGCATGTCGCATGTATACCAAAGTGTGAGATGATAGGGCTAATCACATGGCCACAGATGGTGTGATGACATGTATGCTATAATGGCATGCCTATCGTATTCCCATAGATGACTAGTAACTTGAGATACTTAAGATTAAATCGTCATAAAGTCTGAAATATGATCAAGTTATATCAAGGAGTATCGAAATCAAATGAATAATTAGCTATAACAGATCGGCAATGTACAATCAACGCCGATACGAATAAACGTGCATGAATACCTAATGCATGCTCGATTGGTTCTTCGTGTTTTCCTGAATTTCTAATTGAGTGGTGTTTGCTTTGTATCTTTATCCCTTCTTATTAAATATGTTTACCAGATCCTCTATCATCATTTTTCCAGAAAAATAAGCGTGCATCAAAAGATATAAGCATGTATTTAGGAAAGAAAGGTATTCGTAGAATTATTGAACAAGTAGAATAGACATGAACGTAGTAAGATATTTGTACAGGTATATAATGAATACAACAAATACGACTTGGAAAGAACATACGGGGGGATTTGAAGCTATTGGGTTCCTTTGGTCGACATTTGTGTTTTTAATCCCATAAGTTTTGGCTATACGTAGATTCGATTAATAATCAGAGATTTCGTATTTAAAATCATTAAATAATTTTATAACGCAAAACTTCAAATAGATTATATTAGTAGCTAATAGAATAATGAATAAAATCTGTTTAAATAAAATAATAATGAAATTACCATCTAATAATACAATAAGACTTAATTATTTGAGAACTCCAAAATTTATGACATTCATATTAAAGTTTTGTTTCACATATTTTTTTAATCTAAATATAATATTTAATGTATTGATTAATATATATCTGTTTCATATGTATTCGGTTCACATTGATGTATTTTCTATTTTACATTACTACATGTGAAAAAAATATATTGTGAACCATCTTATCCATAAATAATATATGATGCAATGTTCTTAAAAACTCACAAATAATAAATTAAATAATATAGCTAACTATAGAAGCAGAGATAAAAATTAGAGTAAATTACATTTTGTGTCCCCATAGTTTGTTAAAAATTTATGTTTTCGTCCCTAGTCTTCATTGATTACGTTTTTGGTCATTGTGGTTTGCATTATATTTCTATTTTTGTCCTTGGCACTAACGTCGTTGGTGTGTTCCAATTAAAACACATCACTTTAATCTCTTTAACTTTCCCGCTTTTAACTACTCCCTTTATTTCACTTTCACATTTTGTGTTTGGCAGAGCGTCCCGTCGCATGTTAAATGTGAGATTTTGAACAGGACCCCCGAAATTTTGGTGCCAAAATTTACATGTGTTTAGAGTCTTTTTATTGAACTGTGTAAAACTATAGCCGAAATTATTTAGGTTCAAACCATTAATTATTTGGTTTTAGGTTCAAATCATTAACTGTTTAGGTTTAGTTTTTTATTGTTAATCGTTTTAAGGTTTAGCTCATATTTATTCTTAACATATATTCTTTGTCATCTCATTTATACAATGTAATTAAAAGTTTTGGATGTAGTAGAGCCTCCAAAAAGATTAGAATGTCACTGGTGTTCAGCATTTGGAAACAAAGTTGCAATAGCTGGTATTATCCCATATTATAAACAAGTTAAGATAAAGTGGATAACTCAAACAACAAATGTATAAACCAATATAAACAAGTGAACAAATTAAACAACAAATGCATACCCAGGATGAAAGTGAAATAAAGAGATATATTTAAAAGCAGGAAAGTTAAAGAGACTAAAATGCCCCTCATATGAGGGGCACGTGATGTTTTTTAACGGGAACAAAACAACGGCGTCAGTGCCAAGGACAAAAATAGAAATATAATGCAAACCACAATGACCAAAAACGTAATAAATGAAGACCAGGGATGAAAACAGAAAGTTTTAACAAACCACAAGGACTGAAAACGTAATTTACTCTAAAAGATATTTCCAAATTCCACTATATAATTAATATAGTAGCCCATGTAGTAATATCAGTCAGGCCCACAAAAATTTAAATCAGCCCAGTGTGAACAAAATCAAGGGGTCTCAACTCTCAACTTAACCCTCACCCGCCCATCACCAGATCCGAGTTTTGACCCGTCTTCTTCCCCTGTCGAAACATGGCAGCGACGGAGCTGTTTTTAACTCGATTTGTGATCGTTTTTCGTGATTACTTTTGCAATAGATCACTAATCACAATACATATTAACACTAGGCATAAGGTTTATGATTAAACTGAAATCATAAAGCTACAATTTTGGGGTTTTGATGGCGTTTTAAGCAAATGCCGGTGCTGTTGGCTGATTTGGCCAAATCAGAGGCTTTGGGTCTCGGTTTCTAGTTCAAATAATTTGAAGACATCATATCGTAACTAAGAAATGGTTGATTAAAAGAGAAAGTTACCTAGAATGGATGATAATTTACTGAACGTAATTCGTCCTGTTCCTCCTCCTTTCTCAACCATCGGTAATTTCGGAGGTGTTTCATTTTGTTTGGTTTTATACACTGTTCTGGAAATGAATCTTATTCCGTCTTCGACATATTTTGTATAATTTTTTTTTAAATAGAGAATCACTAGTCAAAATTACTAAAAATATTAATTTTTTATTTTAGAGATTTTATAATTGATTATATTATTTAAATGTTTTATAATTTTATGATAATAATATTTTTTTAAAAACTTTATATAAAAATATAAGAATTCAACTTTCATCGGTATAATAAATAAAAAAATCATTTATTTTGTTATAGTTTTAGAAATTTATTTATATTGAAAGTTTTCTGTATGATTCTAAAGAAGTTGTTGGAATATTAATAGAATAAAAAGTTGATTTTTTTTTTTATTTTGGAAAAACCGTTGGAGATGCTCTTATATTCTTTGATTTTTTTAATATTAAAATATCTCCAACATATTCTCCAAAATCGAGAATCAAAAATCAAAATCTTAAAAATAAAAATATTCATCTCTAACGGTTTTTTCCAATTTATAGATTACAATATAAATTATATTATTAAATGTTTTTTAATAAAAAATTATTTCTCCCTCTTACATATTTAATTTCAAAAATTCTTATTGATAAGAAAAATAATTCAAATATTTTATAATATGATATAAATATACATAATATTTAATGCTCTCAAGGGGATATAATGCGGAAAAACAAAGATTGAATAAAATTGTAGGAAAAAACACTACTTTGTTTCATAAGTATTCCTAATTTCGGTTAAGATATTTCAACAAACACAAAACAATATTTGTTTTTATTTTACTCATCTATATCTATACTATATTATAAAGCATTCATGAAAAATCTTAGAAACTATTTTTTATGCATAAAGTACTGTTTATTTATGCATATTACATAAAATTCACGATTACAAGTAAATTGTGTATAAGTACAACTCATTAAAGTTTCATGCTTGAATTCGTGTAACTAACTATAGAGTGTAGATAAACATTTTATTTTAAATATAAAAATCTAAAATATAATTAGGATAATTATTGTGTTCTAACATAATACTTAATTATTATCTTTATAAAAAAATATATTATTAAATAAAAAATAAATTACTTCGTTATTAAATATAACTTAAATTATAATAAAAAAAATTTGAATTAAATAAATTACATAAGAAAATAAAAACTTTTAAATAGTTAATTACTAATATTGATACATTTTTTTTTTCAAAATTTTATAATATCTTTAAATTTATATTTTATTCAAAAATAAAAACATTATAATTTTCTCAAAACCACATAAACCATATTATAACATCGACATGAGACAAAATAAAACGAAACATTAAAATCGAGATTTCGCTGCATTGTTCGAGTACCTAACTAGTTATATTATAAGCATTTGACAAAGAACTCTTAAAAACCAGTTTTTATGCATCAAGTATTGTTTGTTGATGCATATTAAAATTCAAGATTGCAAGTAAATTGTACGTAAGTACCACTTATTAAAATAGAATTTTGAATTCGTGTAACTAACTGCAGATAAAATAATCAAATGCATGATAAACATTTCTTTTAAATATAAGAAATCAAAAATATAGTTAGGATAATCATTGAATTCTAACAGAACATTTAATTATTATTTTTATAAAAAAATGATATCATTCCTTATTATTAAATCTAAATAAATTATAATGAAAAATAGAATTAAAGAAGTTACATAAAAAACGTGAACTTTTAAATAGTTAATTTGATACTAATATCGATATAATTTTTAAATTTTTTATGAAATATTCAAATTTAAATTTTATTCAAACATTATTACTTTATTAAAATCACATAAAATCGTAGAGACAAAAAAATAAAATAAAACATTAATATCAAGATGTATCACACTGCATCATACATGAGTACCCTTCTAGTAAATACTAAACACGTCTTTAATATAAACAAACGCAACGATTTATTGCTACACGTATTGTGTGAATTTCACACCTAACCTCCCTCACGTTAAATAAGCTTAATACCTGCTTACTTTTTACATTTAAATTTTCTCTTAATAATCATTAATTTTAAATGCAAAAATTCTTTATATAGCTTGTAATCGTATTGATTTGTTTTAAATTTAATTACTTATTGATCATAGACTTTATCCTTCGTCTTAAAAGATTGATCTATTTAGCCGGACTAATGACTGAGTTGTCGTATTTTATATTTATCTGTCCGTTTGGGTTATACACTACCATAAAGGGTTGGACTCACGTGAGACTAGACTGTTTTGGTGAAATCATTTTTTTACACTTGAAACTTCACAGCAAAACGTTGTGAAGGTAAAAAAAGTTGAACTTTTTTCACAGCAAAAACACTATAAAGATTATCTTCACAGCGTTAAAGTTTCAAGTGTATAAAAATGGTCTCACGGATCTCATGAAACAAGTCGTTCTCACGTTATCTCAAATCCTATTATTAAACATTTTTTCTCATAAAATAGTAATTTTTTCTCTCTCATCTTAAATGAGATTTTTATACAAGTAAAAATAATTAAGGCAATTTTCGTTATAATCTTCAAAATAAATTGCAGAGATTTTCTTTACATATAGAAAATCTTTTATTTATGTTCTTTTTTTCTCTATTTTAGACGCTGATTTAAAGATTATGTCGAAAACAATTTTGATCAAAAAATATTTAAAATTCTTGTTTCCTTATTTAAAAAAAATATATTCACGATGTTTAAAAAATATCTATCGGAGATGCTTTCATGGATCAAATATGACTGATGCCTACGTAGCAAAGAACATGAACAAGAACAGTAAAATCGGTTACTCCTTTAGAATCCTTAATTGGGTCCGATTAAGGGGCCGTTTACCAAACACTTGTCCGGTAAATGCTTACCGGTAAAATTTAACACTATTATTTACTTACCTGGTAAGATTTTAGTCCACCAGAACGACATTGTATGCAACAATTTACCCAGTAAGCACTGATCGTGGTAAGAGTCGTCGCCCTCACTTACCGGGTAAGACTTTTGATCCTTGTCTCACTCTTACCGTGTAAAATTATTTGTCCTTACCATATTCATCCGATGAGATAATATTACTTGGTAAGCGCTTACCCGGGTAAAAGTTTGGTAAACTATCTTCAATCAAATAATTATAATTGTATGACTAGATAACATATTGGATGTGGTTACTGCAAGATGGTTATTAGGTCCAAAGGGCCCAAGATCCATGTATAATTAAAAGTTGGTAAGAGACCCGGTCCGGGAGACAAAAAATTTAAAGAACACGTTATAGACGGGGCCACGAAAATGGTTCTCCTAGTTGTTAAAAATTAGTCTCGAGTCAGTTTTAATTGGTTTTGTCAAAACCGGATTGGTTGGTCTTGATCCACCTAAAGTCCTATGACCTAGCTAGGCCCTGTTACTAGTGCCGGTCCAAAAATTGAATTCATTTTATCCCAAAAAGAAAGTGTACTTTATTTTTCTGCAAACCAGATAATCAACAACAAGCATATACGATATGGAAAACAATCTATTGCTAATCCTTTTTTTATTTTCTCTAAGTTTTTTTGAATAAGAAATTGACATGTTATATCTTTCTGTCTTCCACCACCATTTAATTTAAAGCCTTTCTTCTATTATGTGCCTGTAAGGCTGATCTGGTGGAGGGCGAGTCAGGTGTTTGTCCAGGGCCCACAAGAAATAGAAGCCCAATTTTTTTTTTCATATATACTATATAGTATATAGTAGTAGTTCAAATATATTAATAAATAAAAGGGACACAAGTTTTTTAATTTTTAAAATGATCCAAAAAGAATTTAGCATTATATCAAGGGCTTAAGGCCCATCCGACTTGTATCATGGATACTAATCGGAACTTAACAAGATAGATAGTTTTTATGGGGCATAGGCCCCCTCCACATGAATTTTTGATCTAAGATTGATGCTTTCTAAAAAGTTTGTTTTAACCCTAAAAAAAGTTTAAGATGATTATTGATATTGTACTTTCCATTCAACCATTCCATACCTTTTTTTTTTCTCCTTGTTTTTTGTAAGTATATAACAACTATATACGACAAATGCAATAAATAAATCACACCCTCCTCACATTTGGTGAAGTTTGAACCCATGACCTCTTAGGAAACCAAAGACTATGATATCGTTAGACTAACTTTGTATGTACCTTTGTAATTCTACAAAGAAAAACTATTAATTTAAATATATGTACCGTTACATTTATATAATCACTCACAATAGCTATATAACCACGCTTACTATTTTAATTTGAATATATGTACCGTTACATTTATATAATCGCTCACAATAACTATATAACCACGCTTACTATTTTATATAAAATATATAGGTAGAACATATTCGATGATTTTTATTCTTATTGCGTCAAGTTTCATTAACATTTAAGATGCATAGAGAGAACCCTCTCGTGGCTGGTCGCCACAACATTATGCACTTGATACTTGGTTACCAATATAGAGTAAAAAACGCTCGAATCACACATGATTTTACACTTAAATCACATATGATTTACACGATTTTAGTCGCGACCTAAGATAGCAGACAACATCACATACACATCTTTGTGTTAATCATTAGTGTAAAATCACATGTAATTTAGACACGATTAAACCATTTACATGTTTTCTTATTTGATTATTTCTCTTTCTCTTATATATATATATATATATATATATATATATATATATCTATTTTGTTAAAAACTTTGGTATATTAAATACAATCATTACTTTTGTTTTGCTTTTTCAATAATTAAAAGTAATATAAAAATAATGATTATGTCATGTTTGTATTTCAAAATTTTGTTGTTTTATGCCTTTTAATTGATTATATATGTTTTTCAGTTTACTCTAATTTAGTAGATAGAGCAGTGGTTTGACCACTAATCTCCTGCATTTTTATACTTGCCACCATTTACGCCACTACCTTTCTTTTGCAACCATCATTAATTCCTTTTTTAATCCTCTAATTAATTAAAATTATAAATTAAACTATTACATTTTGTTGTGAAGTTTCAAGTGTAAAAATCATATCTTACGAAAACAACATTGTCTCATGTAAACCCAACCATATTTATACTAATTGGCTAAGATTCTCCCCATTTTTGAGCAAAAATGATACCAAAAATAATGAAATAAAAATATTTTAAAAAGATCTCGGGATTATTTTGTAATTTTCAATGCTTGTATTAAAGATGATGTGCCATTTAACCATATATCTATCGTCTTCAAACCTAAAATTTGGCATGACACCTTATCACTTGATTAATAAACCACACCTCCATGAGTTGGACCACCATCAAATTTCAATCACAACCTAATAATTGACCGGTCAATATGCACACCTGATCCATGGATCCTATGTGGGGTGCTCTTATGCCCCCACCTCCTATTCCATATCTCTAATTATGTTTAACTAGTAATTTAATCCAATCATTTGCTTTCGTTAACGATTTTCGTTTTCTAGTTAATTGTTCGTCTTTAAAATTGTGAACGAAAAACGCCCGCTTAACCAGTATGGTCTTAGACAAACAAAATCCGTCACTAAAACACATATGACTTTCTTATGGATGAAATTAACGTGTTTTTACTTAAATCTTTCACTTGAAGCTTATTCAATAAGTCATCTTTTATATTGTTAATAGCATCTCCAACAAATATGTTAAACTGAGATTTCTTCAAAGTGTCGATAAATTCTAGATTTGGAAAAATAAAATATGGTGATAGCTGCCTTTCATTCTTTATGGGATTGGTCGGGCAAAGAAAGCTTAAAGAAGCATCCCACCGACGACCACCACCTTTCACTTTCCCTCCTTTTTCATCATTACCCTCCCTCCTAATATCATCATACTTCGATTCATCATCCCTTCAACAAAATCATGGGGAACTGTCTCTTTGGAGGGTCACCGGAAAATGATCCAGTTATCAAGGTCATCAACTCCGCCGGTGGAATCATGGAGTTCTACTCCCCCGTGACTGCAGAATGCATCATCGACGAGTTCCCCGGCCATGGGATTTTCCGGGGAAACGATCTTTTTTGGAAACCCATCCCTCACCATGAGTTTCTGGTCGCCGGAAACTCTTACTATCTTCTTCCACTCGATAAGAGAAGAGGAATGAAGGTAGGGCATGTTAGATCCAACAGCCTCCCGCTAAACACACCTGCACCCTACCGGATGTCGTTCGACAGCCGTCGAATGTTCAAGAGGTCGTACACAGATGGGTATTCCTCGTCTTCTTCTAGCTCTTGTAGCTCCAGAAACAATGGCGGATTTTGGAAGGTGAAGCTGGTGATAAGCCCAGAACAGCTGTTGGAGATACTGTCACAAGATGGAAGAACACAGGAGTTGATTGAGAATGTGAGAACCGTGGCAAAATGTGGAAACGAAGCCGCTGTTTCTTGTAATTCTTCTGCGGTCTTATCAGATCAATGGAGTCTGTGCAGCAGTAGCAGAAATGGTTCCAAGAAAGATGTTGTTTTAGAGATGTAATTACTTAATTAGCACCAAAAACTTTGTCAGCAACTTTGTTTCGAAATCGATCTCGATCTCGATCTCGATCCTTCAAACAAGTTGTATAATGATCAATTAGCAGATTACACGACTGTTTTTAACTCTGATACGAACGAGTTGGGATCATGTTGAAATGTAAACTTATTTACTTGTCGGTTTGGACAAAGGTTATAAAATGTCTATTTTAAGTTTTTTTGGTTGTGACGCAACTCGTATCCGAACTACTCGTGTATTATGGTGTTGTAATGCGCCATAACTGAAACCGACATACGAGCTTTAAAATATTCGAATCAACTTAAAACCGCGATGAAAGTAATTGATAGACCAACAATTTTATAACCTTATAAATTGACTTCAAATCTAATTTCTTTGTACCAAACAAAGAGACATCTAATTTTCATAAATAATAACAAGATAATTAGTAGAGTAAGCAACAAATTTGTTCCATGTGGTTTGTCAAAAATAAAACCTGGTCACTGTAATTCGTGATTTTGGCTCGTATTTAATTTCTGGTTTTAACAAATTATGATAAATTGTATTTTTTTTAAGTGTATTTTATGGACCAAATTACATATTTTAAAATGTATTTTAATAACGTATTTCTTTAATCGATTTTTTCTTTAAAAAAAGGGGACTGATTTGGGTCTGGCCCGGGACCGGTTACAAAGTACCTTAACGGGCCTTGGGTTTTTGGTCGGGATTAAGAGTAGTTACGGGAGTAGTGTTTGGGACCTAAACCAATATGAGCCCAAAACAACTCGAAACCGATTTTTGACGATCTCTAGCTTAGAGCTATAAGCTCTAATTATAGATGTGGATTGTGGAGTAGTGATACCCGACCCATGACCCATTTTAACCACTCTAATGTGGATTGCGGAGTACTGGTATGGTTGGGCCTCGATTAAATACATGGCCCCATTTTTAGCCACTCAAATTGTAGATGTGGAATTGTGGATTGTTTGTGGTGGAGTGCTGGTATGGTTGGGGCTTCAATGAAATATATGGCCGGGGTCCATGAGAGAATAGCTAAAAAGACGGCCCACGAATCAACCAAACAAATTTGTCCTTAAATTTCGTTTATTATATAAATTTGGTCGTCATGGTTTGTATCAAACAAATTTGATTAATTAATAAAAGGTTAAAATGCATGAAATAGCAACTTATTTTCATAAATTTTTTATTATAACATTTTATTTTTGTTTTTCTTTATTACAGCAATGTATTTTCAAATTATTTTTTATTAAAACATTTTACTTTAAAAAATCTACCCATAATAGGGTGACCTGTTACCTTTTAAACCGGTTAATCCTTTGACTTTTTTGTTTGTGTGGCTTTAATGAGGTAATGTGGATGACACATCATTTTAATGACTTAAATAAAATTAAAATAAAAATATATTTCAAATTATTATTAGTGATTTTCATTTTTCATTGCTATGATCTAAATTTTTTTTTTTACTTTTTCTTGTTAAGTTGCATTCAAATTAAATATTCTTAGAGTAAAATATTTATTAAATAAATATGAAACATTATTTTTGAGATATATTTTGTTTGTAAAAAAGTAACTTTTTTTATTTTATGTTGTTCAAATAAATACATAT
>NC_037542.1:18727385-18731575 GCF_001531365.2 Cynara cardunculus var. scolymus | reverse complement strand
ATGTATGTGTGTGTGTTTTGTTTTATTTTAAATATATATGTAGCCACATATTTATTAAATTATGATAAATTGTATTTTTTTTAAGTGTATTTTATGGACCAAATTACATATTTTAAAATGTATTTTAATAACGTATTTCTTTAAAAAAATTCAAAAAAAATGGGACTGATTTGGGACTGGCCCGGGACCGGTTACAAAGTACCTTAATGGGCCTTGGGTTTTTGGTCGGGATTAAGAGTAGTTACGGGAGTAGTGTTTGGGACCTAAACCGATATGAGCCCGACACAACTCGAAACCAATTTTTGACGATCTCTAGCATAGAGCTATAAGCTCTAATTATAGATGTGGATTGTGGAGTAGTGATACCCGACCCGTGACCCATTTTTAACCACTCTAATGTGGATTGTGGAGTGCTGGTATGGTTGGGCTTCGATTAAATACATGGCCCCATTTTTAGCCACTCAAATTGTAGATGTGGAATTGTGGATTTTGGAGTGCTGGTATGGTTGGGCCTTCCTTCAATGAAATATATGGCCGGGGTCCATGAGAGAATAGCTAAAAAGATGGCCCACGAATGAACCAAACAAATTTATCCTTAAATTTCGTTTATTATATAAATTTGGTCGTCATGGTTTGTATCAAACAAATTTGATTAATTAATAAATAAATAAAAATAAAATTTAAATGAAAATATAGAATAGAGAAACAAGGGGCCGTTTACCTAAACACTTATCCGATAAGTATTTATCGGTAAAATTCAACATTATTGTTTACTTATCGGGTAAGATTTTATTCACTAAAACGCATCGTATGCAACTATTTATCCCGGTAAGCGCTAACCATGGTAAGAATTCTCGTCCTCACTTACCGGGTAAGACTCTCGATTATTGTCTTCGCTCTTACCGAGTAAGATTATTAGCCCTTGCCATATTCATTCAGTAAAGTAAAGTGACTTGGTAAGCGCTTACTCGGGTAAGCGTTTGGTAAACGGCACCTAAATGCATTTAATAAAAATAACAATCGGTTGGTATAAAATAAAACTAGTTTTTTTTTCTTTTCAAATTCTATTGAACTTTATCTGATGATAATTTAAAATAAATAAATTTTTTAAATAGATTAATAAATAAAAAATTATTAAATTTTAAGAAATTTCAACTTTTTTTTTTTAAATTTTAAAAAGATACTATTCACTTATCAATAACTCTACTGAAATTATTTAATTTTTTATTATTAAAGTTATAACAATTTTTAAAAAAATTAGTAGAAAAATACGTCTTAATATTTTCATTAATAATTTTTTATTTATAATTTTATCAAAGTTTTTATTTATTTATTTTTAAAACTGCATGGTTTTAATTATTAAATTTGTTTTAAAAATCGGTTGGCTTAAAATGCAAGAAAGTTACAAGTCACATAATGAACATACATATTTCATAATTGTGGACRTGATCATTATCGATTTTCAATTATAACAGAATTATTACAATTCACAACAAAATCATATAATTATCATACAAAATCACATTTTAAGAAGTCATTTTATGTTTATTATATGACTCGTAGTTTTCTTTTTCTTCCTATTTTAAACCAATCGGTTTCTAAAATAAATTTAATAAAAAGACAAACCAACCGATTTTTAAAATAAATAAATAAAAACTTCGATAAAACAATAAATTACTTATTAAAGAGTCAAGATTTATTAGGCTATTAATTATATTTTATGTTTTCAAAATTATTATAATTAATCAAATTGATTTGATATTTAAATTATATATATATATATATATATATATATATGTGTGTGTGTGTGTGTGTGTTTTTTTTTTAAATATGTATGTAGCCATAGATTTATTTGAGAAGTGATAGGTATTTGAGAAGTTGAGAAATAATCACATCTCTTTATCTGATCAAGATTTGCGGCTTTGACTGTGAAATATCGGATAATTTCTCGCATAATATGCGGAAGATAGAGCGATACTTTTGTAACTTTTACAAATATGCTGCAAAACGGGTGCATATATGGACTTGTGTGATTGACATATGAACTATATGTCCATATGTGAACCCGTGTAATTCATATATGGATTATTTAACTTATTCATATATGAACCAATTAACTGATACAAATATGAACCAATTAACTGATTCACATACGAACCCGTGTGATTCACATATGAACTATGGGTTCACATATGCACTTGTTCGTCGCCTATTTGTAAAAGTTATGAAACTACCGTTATATTTTTTGTTTGACCAATTAAATCCGCAATATTTAACCAGTCAAAGCCACAATTTTTGACTAATTTTGACCGTATGAAGCAATATGATCACTTCTTTACTTCTCAAATACTTACCATTTCTCAAATGAACCTCTTTCTATGTATGTGTGTGTATATATATGTAGTATTAAAATATAATAAAAAAGAAAAAGTAAAAAGTAAAAAGAGTAAACTATATAAATAAATGTTAGGTGATGTTTGTTTTGTAAAAGATGTTGAAGTTTGAAGTCTTATTTCATTTCTTATTTATAAGAGATGGTGTTGAAATTTGAATCAATAAGACTATTTGTTTTTATAAAGTGATAAATGTCTGAATTTATTTAAATTATCTATTTTGCTCATTAAAAATTATAGTGTTGAATTTATAGATAAATTTATACATTTTCACATATTTATTCATCATAATTATGAAATTTACATCTAAATTATACAATTAACATTCATTTAAAAGAAACTATGTCATTAACGGTGTTTAACACATTTATATTTTATTAAAATACATTAATTGAGAGAGGTGAGGATAGATTTGGTAAGGATTGATTGAGAGAAATGAACGATTAAGGTTAATCAATAGAGAAACGCCATTGTTGAGGATTTGAAGACAACAAGAGGCAAATAAAATGTTGGTTTATCTTTTATCAGATAAGAATAAAATAAGATATAAGTGCCTCTAAAAAATTGAAAAAAACAAACAGTCTGAATTGTCTTGCCTCTTAACGAATCAGATATAAGAGATTGATAATAATTCTTCTATGAAAAACAAACAAGGCATTATTCTCTGACAAACCACGACAACTAAATAGTTTTCTATTGTAATAAATGAAATTTAAGGATAAATCTTTATAACTTCTTATACCACAAGGACCAAATATATAATTTCCTAAAATCACTTTTTTTGGAATTTTTAAGATTAATTCTAAATGACATTTTAGTGCATGGATGAAAATAGAAATCGTATAGACAGAAAAAAACAGTTTTAAAAGAAAGACAAAAATCGTTATAAACATCAACTCACATGGATGAAAATCATAGTTCACCCTTCATAAACTAACTACAATAACAAACGCACTTTTAAGATTAGTAAATGTATTCCTATTTGTTAAGACAAAATAGTGGGCATACTAGGGACCCCTGGTCCCCTCATGAATCCGCCACCTATCAAGATTCTTCGAGTACCGACAACCAATTACAGTGTTTGCCGATAAGTATAATTGTACTTTTGATCTTGACATCTCTCTTGATCAAAACCCGTTAAAGCCTATTGACCAGTTACTTGTACCAAGTCTTGAACTTTGTTTTTTTGCGATGGAGATTATATTGGCAAATTAGCCATCATTATAGCGTGTTGGATGTCTCTATGCCCTACCTCATTCCATTTCATTAAGCTAAATTACCCTCGAAAACGTATATTCTAGATGTCGTACATCAACATGATTATTGGATCTTCAAAATGTACTTGTAAAACCAAAGGGATAATGTAGAGTTATGATAGTCGGAAACTTTCTCACACTAGATGTCACGAGGTTTGAATTTTGTACAAGTTTACGATCCTATTAAAATGAAAGGATTCATAATTATGAACTGACTACAAAGATAATAATAACTGATATTCACTTATCAAAATATATATTTATATAAATCTCTAGTAGATATACACACTTTACTGTGATATGTGCAGGACATTTTCTCACGAAGTGAGACTACAACATGTGCGAGCGATTTCAAGAATCAATTAATGTTGCTTAACAGTAAATTGCAGTAAATGTTACAGTTAAATTCTAGAAAAAAAGATTTTTTTAAATAAATAATTTTTAAATAGATGTCAAATTTCATTTATTTGGATACTAAATTAGAGTAAAATTTTCATAATACATAACAAAACATGTGATATTAGATTACTGATCGTGTTTG
>NC_037542.1:18724319-18726945 GCF_001531365.2 Cynara cardunculus var. scolymus | reverse complement strand
ATGGATCTAAAACCCCCTGAATGATTTTGTATCATGTGCCTCCCTTAACCATTCAGCGCCCTAAATACCAACAAATTCTCTTGATTTTAATCACTTTCCATATTCCATTTTTTGAACTTGTTAGATGGAAGGTTTCACACCAAAATGCTAAGACTTAATTCCAAGATTAATGATGTTTGGAGTTTGTGCCCGTTGTTGCTCATTAGGGTCCGATTCTGTGTCCAAATTATTATCATTTTCATGATGTGGGTTTCCTTGGTGAAAAATTGGGAACGGTGGTATTTGCCCAAAAATTGGCGGTTGGTTTTCCAAATATGGTACTTCTGGAATGTTGGAAGCAGGTAACTCCATGTTGGGAGGAAGTAGAGCCTGAAATGTTCTCTGAGCCCTCCTTCTATGGTGAAACGTTCTCTCAATGTCTGGATCAAATTCGAAAAATTCCACGCGATGTGTTCTTGGCATACACCACTTTTCAAAAACAGGTACTAGAAAAATCAAATCTTTTACTTTACTCAAAAGAAAACTTTAAGTTTGCCATTCCCCGGCAGCGGCGCTAAAAACTTGGTCGGTCAAATCCTTTACCTTTAGACTTAATGAAATTGGGCCACAAAGCAAGTATACAATACGGCCCAACGTCGTCTTTCCAAGTAATAAAGTGGTACAAGTACCGGAATATCGTCCACATGGATTGGAGCAAAAGTTAAATAAGAGTCCAATAAAAGAAAAGATTTCAGATGACGAAAACGAAGACTTTAGTTTGATTCCGAGTTAACACAGGTAATATAACATAATAATAAAGCGGAATAATAAAGCAGAGTAATAAAGCAGAATAATAAAGGTAGCACGGGTGTAAGATTTGGGGTAAAACGTAAACACGAAATCCAGCAGACAAAGCTGTGGAAGGACCGGTCCTACCATTTATCTTGAAGGTATTCCTCTCGGACTTCACCTTTGCACTATATTATAGCTTTGCACCCATATCTCTATGTGGTGTTCGGACCAGGGATAGTGACAAAATGGTGTCTTCAAGATATATGGCTAAACAAATATCTTTGTTAAAAATCACTATTTCGAACCGATTCCCATATCATTCAAGTTGGCGTGTTCAAGATAGTTCATCTCTGAATCTATCACACTTTGACACTTTTAGAGAGTGACCAACCCGTCGGGAGTAAGTTTGAAAAACATAAATGACAAGTCTCCTTGTCGGCAACTTTCTCAAGTCTACCTCTCATATCATTCTAGCTGATGTGCTTATCATGGCTTATCTTCAAGTCCATGGCACTTTAACACTTTCAAAGTGATCAACTCGTCAAGAAGTGTGCWTGRTTTTATAAAACTTGAAKGAAATAGTGGAACATTGTTATTGCGAAACAATGTCCACTTTCATTCGGTTTAACATTTCACCCTTTACCCTACACCCGAGCTAATGGAATTAGCTACTCATTACGGAAAGTAAATGACATAAATAAATGACGTAAAGTAAAGACATGAATGTATATAACTGAAAGTAAATGACGGAAAGTAAAGACGAAAAATAATACGGAAAGTAAATGACAATAAATAAAAGACAAAATATGAAGAACAATAATTAAATAAAGACTTAAAAGCTTGTAAATACTAATAATAAGATGAGAGAGTTTTGGGAGTATAACTTAGAACAATAATCGTCCAAGAGGTATCTTCTAAAAAGAAGCCAAAAGCCTTCTTTTATACCCACCAAATGAAGAAAAGACAAAACAAATACAAGGAAGTGCAAAGTACATGTGAGAAGACTAGAAAAAGGAGATATCATCTCCATCAAAACAAGTCAACCAAAAAGTCTTCTCCGCATCATTTCACCGACTGTTAAGGGGTCCAAAACGAGGGCTTCTTCAGCTTAGACCTCCATCCAAGACAATGGCTTAACCAATAAGCACTTCTTCAAAAAGCCAAAATGCAGCCGAGCAATGCTGTTGGAATGCTGCAGCATTACAGTGTAGTGTTATGAGTCAAAAGATGTCATCTACTCCAAATTGTTGTAAAAACAAATTCATCATCACATTTAGCTCCAAACATAACAAATGGAAAATAAGGAAGTAAAAATGACTCCAGGTTGGGATAAACTATGAAAATCTACCTATTAAACATAAGAAATAGGTACTTTAAGCATGTAATAAACCATGTTTATAAAAAACCAAAGGGATAATGTAGAGTTATGATAGTCGGAAACTTTCTCACACTAGATGTCACGAGGTTTGAATTTTGTATAAGTTTACGATCCTATTAAAATGAAAGGATTCCTAACTATGAACTGACTACAAAGATAATAGTAACTGATATTCACTTATCAAAATATATATTTATATAAATCTCTAGTAGATATACACACTTTACTGTGATATGTGCAGGTCATTTTCTCACGAAGTGAGAATGCAACATGTGCGAGCGATTTCAAGAATCAATTAATGTTGCTTAACAGTAAATTGCAGTAAATGTTACAGTTAAATTCTAGAAAAAAAGATTTTTTTTAAATAAATAATTTTTTTAAGTAGATGTCAAATTTCATTTATTTGGATACTAAATTAGAGTAAAATTTTCATAATACATAACAAAACATGTGATATTAGATTACTGATCGTGTTTG
>NC_037542.1:18711521-18723779 GCF_001531365.2 Cynara cardunculus var. scolymus | reverse complement strand
CCCTAAATACCAACAAATTCTCTTGATTTTAATCACTCTCCATATTCCATTTTTTGAACTTGTTTGATGGAAGGTTTCTCACCAAAATGCTAAGACTTAATTCCAAGATATCTATTACCAAGGGACTAATCCATCATTTAAAATACATACTTACGTACGGTTTTCACAGTTAATGAGATCTAAATCATTGATTTCCTAAAATACTGATAAAAGTACTATAATATTGTTGGTAACGTATATTGATTAATATTATAGACGTTTTAGTTGATTATCCTTGTGTGTATCAAATGGAAATGTGAGAAATTTGAATAAAATGCATGGTAGGTCGAATTTAAGGGCTTACGACAACTTAACCATCTCTTGTTGCCATGTTAATTTCAGTACTTAATTAATTTGTATTAACTGATATCTAATTACTCATAAATCATAAACGTGTGTCTATGCTTTTTCTCACACAAACAAAATAGTATCAATATCTAACTCGAAAAAGTGAATTAATAGAAGAAGATTCGGGTCCGTCCGTCTATCCATGCATACATACATATATGCACTAGAAGGATACTTGCACAATGCAACGAGATATATCTCGATTTTAATGTTTCGTTTTATTTTTCTTGTCTCAGTTGATGTTATAATACGGTTTTATGTGGTTCTGAGAAAACAATAATGTTTTTATTTTTGAATAAAATAAAAATATGAATATATATCATAATAAACTGAAAAAAAATATTGATATTAGTATGAAACTAACTCTTTTTTTGTATATTTCTTTAATTCATTTTCTATAAAGATAAAATCAAATATTTTGTTAGAACTCAATGACTATCCTAATTATATTTTAGATATTTTATATTTAAAATGAGATGTTTATCCTATTTTGATTATGTTTATCTGTAGTTAGTTACACGAATTCAAACATGAAGCTTTAATTAGTTGTAGTTACGCACAAAATTACTTGTAATCTTGAATTTTAAGTTATATGCATCAATAAATAGTACTTCATGCATAAAAAAATGGTTTTTAAGAATTTTTGTTAAATGATTTATAATATAATATAGAAGGACCTAATAAAATGAGAATTCTGTACTTTACTCATTTGAGATAATTTAAAATATTTCTTAAATAAACTAAAAAAATAATTTATTAATTCTGTTCATTACAACTCATCAAAATATTTAATTAATTTTTTAAAAAGAATATTTAATTGATTTTAATTACCTAATATATTACTCCCATCATCGAAACACCCCCTCCAAAAAAAAAAAAAACCATGGCGCCTCCCTCACCCTATCAGAAGGTGCATCTTATATGTTTTTCATTATTTTATTGTTTTATAAAGGGTATCACAATGTGCATTTATATGTTTTTTTTATTTTCGTTTCTCACAAAGGGTATCACAGTGTGCATTTGTATGTGTTTTTACAAAGGGTATCACAGTCACAGTGTGCATTTGTATGTTTTTTTTTCGTTTTTTTACAAAAGGATATCACAATTATGTTTTTCGTTATTTTTCTTGCTTTACAAATGATATAACAATGTGCATCATTCTTGTATGTCTTTGTGTATCACAGTAAGCATAATTTATATGTATCTTTGTTTTAACAGTGTTGATGTCTTTTAGGCATTACAACGTGTATCTTGTGTTCACATGACTCTACCAACCTACGTTTTTTTTTCTTCGTTTTTTCATTGTTTTATAGAGAGTATATATCACATCGTGTATCTTGTATTTACATGGTGTTTGCCGGAAATGTCTAAAACAATAAACATGTCAATAATTAAAATTTATAAAAAGACCATTTTCATATAAAACAACATATACGAACCTGTTGGTTCGGAATGTAGCATCAAAGGATATTACATCTCCAAATTCAGAATAACTGAATTGAGCTACCTCATCAACCCAGAAAATAGTATGCAACTCACAACCAACACAATTGTACTCGAAAAAGAAATTATGATCGGCATCCCTCTTCTTCTTCATCAAATCAACCAACACCTTTGCATCACCACGGCCGACAAAATTGCCAGTCCCTCTTATAATTTTGATAATCAACAACCGTTGGACCACCGTATTCGTGCCCTCCTCTTAGAGACGTATGCAACTTATGAGCCGGTGTGACACCCATATTTGAGATACCGACATCATGAACAAAACGTTGATCTAAAAATTTCATTTGGCGTCCTTTTCGGGTCAAATCTATATCGTCGTGCCTCAAAAGTAAATGGTTGTGATCCTCTTCAAAATCGTAATACTCATATGTTGTTGTTCCTTTCATCAATCGAAACTTGACACATGATGTACACCCGGTCCTTTTAATATTCGAGTTTCGCACCTTTCTTTGATGTTTACGGCGTACCATCGAATCAAACGACTTTTTCAATGGCAACCCAAACCTACTACATACAAAGTATTTGTTATGTATTACACCATCAGAATTAATCTTCTGGGATGATCGTCGTACCTCAAATCCTGCCGTCTCAGTTTATTTTTTGGTATACCGATTCTGCTACATCCAAAGACGGATACACAAAACCGATAATGGGCTTCACAACTTCTTCAACTACAGGAGTAAACCAATTAGTACCACCCGGTGAGATTGATAAGGAATGATTTGTTTGATCAATGGTTGAAAACGTGAATTCAAAGAGACACTTGGTGATTTATTATGGTACCACCAGTTAGCACAACTTATTATCTTTATTTACAACAGTACCACAAACATGAATATAACATTGATACATACAGAGACATTGCAGGTTCTAATACAACAAAAAAGCTAAAATTTATACACATATTATTGCATATATTTTAAAATACCATTATCACAAGCAAGAAGATAAAATTAATACACATACACAGTCATTACAATATACGTTGTGTTACAAAACTTTGGATAACACACTGTGACACAAATCAGGTAGTACACATTATTCTATAAATGTAACAAACTTTTTAAGCAGATGGATGAAACCAAGACCTGGATTTTTATCATCTTGAATATCATTGTTCGATATGTATCATGTTATATCATCCATTTCATGAGATTCAACATTTTCTATCAAACCAATTTCTTCACAATTTTTGTGAACTTTTTTGAATGGGAAAAAACCCACATCAAAAACTTCATTACTCTCCCATGTTTGAACCTCCATATCATCTAGAGTACCTTTATCGGAGTTGATATACATTGCAGAATCAATCGGATTCTTACCATTGTTCATCATTACGAGAGAAAAACTAGACGAAGAATTTCTTGCAAAAACATGGAGTGAATTGATATTGTTAAATATTGTAGACTAAATCTTCAAGAAAGATGAGTGATTTCATCTGATAATTTAGAATCAAATTCATGACTACGATAACAATTAAAACTTTGATATGATTTTTCTGAATCATATTCATGACTAATTTAGGAATGTAAATCAAAATTAATGAGAAAGTTTGAAACGTATGAAATTGAAAAATAAATATTTGATCTTAATTTAGTAATTTACTAACATGCCCTTTTAAATTAATTTTAAAAAATAATTAATATATTAAAATGATTGGTTGAGATTGAATCTTACGGTTACCACAAACAAAACAGTTCTCATTTGATTAAGTCTATACACACACACACACACACACACATATATATATATATATATATATATATATGTATATGTGTGTAGACTTGGGATCATGTGAGACCAATGTTTTTTCGTGAGATCCGTAAGACTAATTCTCAACCCTTGGATTAGATCTACAATCTGAACATTCATAATTACAAAATTACCATGAGACTTCTCAATAATCACAAAATTGTCACCGTACAACTTTAGACCATTAGATCATTAGCTTATAAAGTTGATCAATGAACATAAATTGGTCTTACGGGTCTTTACGAAAAACTCTTAATCTCACATGAACCCAACCCTATGTGTGTATGCTTATAGATAGTGTGCGTTTGGTAAATCTAACATAATGATTAAGAATCTAATTAGGGAAGGTAATGACCCCCCTTTAATTCTTCCTACCACCACCATCGAATTATTTTTTCTACACCATTTGGTTGGTACGTTGCTATTTTCTATTCTATTATTCTCTAACTAATCGATTCACTTGTTTCACCAAATATTTTATCAACTTTTGCCATTTTGTGTTACCAAATTAGAGTAAATTACATATTTGGTCCCTATATTTTATTTATTACCCAAATTGCTCGGTGGTATGCACTTTTTTATGTATTGTTTTCAATAAAAACTTAAAAGGGCACAAAGGTAATTCATGAAACATATTTGTTGTTCAATGGAAACTGGAAAGAGAGCCGGAAGAAACATAAATCAAACAAACAATGATAATAACCAAACGATGATATTTACATGAAGTTTTGAAAAAGTGTTAATGTTTTTATTTTTGAAAGAAATATAAATTTGAAAATAACATAAAAATTTGAGAAAAATAAATCAATATTAATATCAAATTAACTATTTAATAGTTCTTGTTTTTTTACTTAACTTCTTTAATTCATTTTTTAATTATAATTTAAKTTAGATTTAATAACAAAGTAATTTATAATTGGTTTAATAATATAATTTTTTATAAAGATAATAATTAAACATTCTGTTAAAACTCATTTTAATTATATTTTAGATTTTCTATATTTAAAATAGATGTTTATCCTCTATTTGATTATTTTTATTTGCAGTTAGTTACATGAATTCAAACATGGAGTTTTAATAAGACGTACTCATGCACATTCTACTTGTAATCTTGAATTTAAGTAATATGCATCAATAAACAGAGCTTCATGTATAAAAAATAATTTTCAAGAGTTTTTATCAAATACCTTATAATATAGTATAGATAAACAATTAATATGAATAGATCAACAATCACATGCTATGTTTGGCTGTCACCATAACAAAACACGAGTTTGATGGTCGATGGAAGGGCACCCCCCGGGCAAAGTCGGGTCTTTCCCGGCCATTCAAGTATCAACATCATAGAAATTAATTTTAAAATCTTCGAATAATAATATAAATAATTTTATAATGTTTATTAAAATGCCCTACTATTTCACTCGTTTTTTTCATCCACATATTCGTTTTCTAACCGATAACGAGTACCAACAATACATAAGGAAATGAATATAACAGATAAGAACACGTACCTTCTCCATCTATATGTTAAGTGTCTTTTACTAAATGCTGAAAAGAATTGCAATTTAAACACTGCGATTGTTTGTCTCAAAAACTCGTCTGTTTATACAACTATACCATCTTGAAACCAACTGTGATATGCGATTGACGATATCAGCAAGTTTATTGGGGATTTTAGTAGGTATTTGATGGATTTGCAATATGGTAATCGATTTTTTTTATGATTAATTATTTTGTTTTGGAAATGTGACATCGTAACAAGAGATGGAGTTTTCAAAATTATGTCAACATTTTTTTTAACGAAAGCAATACCTACAAATTTACAATCAAATCAACATATGAAATTAATCCAACGGTATTATTTGTTTTAGTTTTTACCGACAAGGAGACAACTCATCCATCCATAGGTTTGCAGGTTGTTTTTTTTTATTAATTTGTCATGATTTGGAACTTGAAATAGTATACATATATAATTCTTCCAGCTAATCGTTATAATTCTATGGGATTTATATTATTGATTTGTTATCATTATATATATATATATATATATAGGGTTGAGTTCACGTGAGACCAAATATTTTTCGTGAGACCTGTGAGATCAATTTATATTCATTGATCAACTTTATAAGCTAATGATCTAATGGTCTAAAGTTGCACGGTGGCAATTTTGTAATTACTGAGAAGTCTCGTGACAATTTTATGATTATGAATGTTGATATTATAGATCTAATCTGATGGTTGAGAATTGGTCTTACGGGTCTCACGAAAAAGCCTTGGTCTCATATGATCCCAAGTCTATATATATATATATATATATATATATATATATATATATACTGGTTGTGTATTAGCGCAATGCGGCGGAAGCTGTGAATTTTAACGATTTTGAAGTTTCACTGGTTTTATTAGAAGATTTAACGATGATATAAGTTAAATTTGGTCTTTATATATTAATGCAATTTGAATAAATAAGAGTTATGGTTCCAATTACAGTCTATCGATAAAAAAAATTGTATGACAATTTAAAATCCAATATATTTAAAATCCAACATATTTAAACGACTCCACAAATGTGTTCGATTTACACAAAGAGCAAAGAATCAAGAGATCGAGAACGAGACCGAAAGTTCTAGAGCAATTGAATGAGAGATGAATGAAAAGATTTTTAATAACTCATGGTGAATATCAATTTGAATTTCACCTTGGGGGATGGTGATAAGACATAGATGTATGAGAGGGTGAAATCATGAGTGAAATATGTCAAAAGTATATTGGAAACATGAAAAAAAAGTAATAATATGCATTCATAACTTGTATTATATGTTATTCTAATTGTAGATTAAAAGATTTTAAGACTGAATGCATAAAGTAGTAATACTTAATGCATTATAAGTTGTTTTTAAGATTTTGTGCATAAATGTATAGTATTTTTTGCATTAAAAATTATTTTTAAGACTTATGATAAATTTGCTTTACAATGTACTATAGATAATAAAGTATAGGAATAAAGGTTGAGTTATAGAGCATGTGACCCATTCCCATATAAAAAATGTGAACCATCCCATATTGTCAAACCCTAAATGGGTAAATTTTAAAAGTATGATAAGAAAAGGTTGGTTTGATCCAATTAGAATTTGGGGTTGTGAAATATCTGCATGAAAAGCTTGTACATTGTGTATAAAAAATTGTAATTAAAAGTTTTTTGAAAATCTTGTATAAAATGATTGTAACTTGTGTTTAAAGAGTTGTACTTAACACTTTGTCCTAAATGCTTATTAATGTAGTGTGTGTGTGTATATATATATATATATATATATATATGTAGAGTTGAATTCACGTTAGACAAGACTGTTTTCGTAAGACACGATTTTACACTTAAAACTTCACAACGAAATGTTGTGAAGTTAAAAAAAAGCTGAATCTTCACAGCAAAAACACTGTGAAGGTTACCTTCACAGTGTTTTACTATGAAGTTTCAAGTGTAAAAATCGTGTCTCACAAGAACAACCTTGTCTCATATGATTCCAAGTCTCTCTCTCTCTCTCTCTCTCTCTCTATATATATATATATATATATATAAACAAGTTCTTTTGTTAACTCAATTTTTAGTGTTAACTTTGTAAACCCATCACAACCATTCATCTTGTGAATCAATGGATGACATTTATGATGACAATTTTATAATAACTAATAATATAATACATTATCATCTAAGATGAACATATACGAACAAATGTATTATTAGAAAAAAATCATAAAATTTGTAACTGTCCATATATGAACATTAATCCATTGTTATTAATAAAAAAATCTCTATCATTATGAATATTAGTATACCCATGGACATCTCCCCTATATGAACATCGGTTCATTTATGAACAATGTGATTATGTTCATTAACATTTGATCAATGTTCACATAAGTTCATAAAAGTTCACTTGGATGTTTGATCTTTTCATATATTAACACACAATGAACATGAAATATGTTCAGCGGTGATTTCGTGATATTTTTCTTCATACCGTTCATATCATTGGAAACGAAAATTAACAATATTCTAAAAAAATGTTTACTTGTGATTTTTTCACTCGGATTAACAATTTACCCATTATGTATATTAATATTCATATTTTAAAACATGTTTGCTTGTGATATGTTCACTTAGATTAACAATTTGATCAAGATTAATTCTATTTAATGATAATACTTTGTGTAATTTGAATAAGTGACCATGATCCCAACAATCAAGTAACTATTAAATAGTAACCACTCATTAAATAATACAAAATCTGATTTACGTGTATGTATAATTTACCCTTATATCTTCCATTCCTTAATAAATACTTTATTGAAATCTACCACAAACAATGATGTCTATTGATCCACTAAGTTAACATAATTAACACTAGAAATTAAGTTAACAAAATAACTTTTCCATATATATATATATATATATATATATATATATATATATAGACTTGGGATCATGTAAGACCCAGAGTTTTTCGTGAGATCCGTAAAACCAATTCTTAACTATTGAATTAGATCTACAATCTGAACATTCATAATCACAAAATTGCCACGAGGCTTCTTAATAATCACAAAATTGTTACCGTGCAACTTTAGAGCATTAGATCATTAACTTATAAAGTTGATCAATAAACATAAATTGGTCTTACGGGTATCACTAAAAACCCTTGGTCTCACGTGAACTCACACACACACACACACACACATATATATATATATATATATAGAGAGAGAGAGAGAGAGAGAGAGAGAGACTTGGGATCATGTGAGACCAATGGTTTTTCGCGAGACCCGTAAGACCAATTCTCAACCCTTGGATTAGATTTACAATCGTTAGATCTGAATATTCATAAACGCCACGAGACTTCTCAATAATTACAAAATTGCCACTGTGCAACTTTAGACCATTAGATCATTAACTTATAAAGTTGATCAATGAATATAGATTGGTTTTATGGGTCTCACGAAAAACTCTTGGTCTCACGTGAACCCAACTACATATTTATATATATATATATATATATATAGAGAGAGAGAGAGAGAGAGAGAGAGGGAAGATCAAATGTTAACCATCATTTTTGTGTTAACTTTGAAAACCCTCTCAACCAATCAAATTCCATTATTCTTATAGGTTTATGTCTTCTTCATTTTACCCTTACAAGGGTATTGTAGTAAATTGAATTCATTTGTAACCCCCAAACAATTAATGGGGAGTTACAAATAATCAAATCCCAAAAAATATGCATTCGTATTATTATTTTTTTTTACTATTGATCTTCCATGTTCATTCTTGTATGAATTCCTAAATCGTATAAGAAACACGGTAGTAACGATTTTCGGTATTGATCAATTTGAACACAAATGAACAACCGTGAACACAATTTGAACACAAATGAACCGTGAACACAATTTGAACAAATTAACATATGCTACCTTAATTTTGTGGGACGTCTATGTATGTGAATATATGGGACAAAAATTGCACATATCGTGTTCATTTGTGTTCATATCGTGTTCACGGTTGTTCATTTCTGTTCAAATTGTGTTCACAGTTCACTTGTGTTCAAATTTATCAATACCGAAAATTGTTACTACCGTGTTTCTTATGCAATTTAGGAATTCATACAAGAATGAACATGAAAGATCAATAGTAAAAATAATAATAATAATAACAATATGAATGCATATTTTTTGGGATTTGATTGTTTGTAACTCCCCATTAATTGTTTGAGGGTTACAAATGAATTCAATTTACTAGAATACCTTTGATAAGTGTATTTTTTCTTCCCAAAATGCCCCTTTCATCATTGTTCACTAGGCCTCATTAAAATTCAAAATTTAAAATTTAATTTTTTTTATTGATTAATCTTAACCGTTGATTATAGATTTGGATGACCAAAATCAGTTAATAACAATATATCAAATTCAAAATTTTAATATTATAATATAATTAAATATTTAAATGTTACCATTTATACAATTTCCTTTATTTCGTTTCCTTAATTAAGATTTATTATTAACTTCTATATTTAATAGAAAATATTATAAATAACCGAAATACCCTTATTGATTAAATTTAATTAGAAAAAAATAGAATTTTTCTATTGGTCGAAATTGATTTACACGGTTTTTTAGAAATACACGGTTTTGATTTCAACGTGGCCCTATATATATATATATTATATATTATCACGTTTTAATTTAAGTAAACTTAAACTTGATTGATGCAGGTAAACTAAAAGGCAATAATTAAACAAATATCTACATCAAAGGTTTGACTAACAATACAACATATCAAATCATATATTTATTCATTTTAAAAATATACTTAATTATTTTCCAGATTTATCTTTAATTATGAAAGAAATAAATTAGTTGTTACCAATGTCTTTTTAGAAATGCAATAATTACACATGTTTACAATTCTACCTCTAATATTTATTATATGATAAAGAAAATATATTAATCAAACATTTATCGGGTAAGCGCTTAACGACTATCACTTTACCTTAAAACTTAAAACTTCACAACGAAATGTTTTGAAATTAAAAAAAGCTAAATTTTCACAACAAAAACACTGTTAATGTTACATTCACAGCGTTTTACTGTGAAGTTAAAAAAAAACTGAATCTTCACAACAAAAACACTGTGAAAGTTACATTCACAGTGTTTACTGTGAAATTTCAAGTATAAAAATCGTGTCTCACGTGTCTCACAAGAACAACCTTGTCTCATATGATCACAAGTCTATCTCTCTCTCTCTCTCTCTCTCTCTCTCTCTCTCTCTCTATATATATATATAAACAAGTTCTTTTGTTAACTCAATTTTTAGTGTTGACTTTGTAAACGCATCACAACCATTCATCTTGTGAATCAATGGATGACATTTATTGTAACACCCATATTTTTGCCATGAGAAATGTTACGTAATCTAAAACAGATTCTCCAAAAGCACTCCAAAAATAATGGCTAAATTAAAACTTCAGATCGTTTACAGCGGAAGACTTTAAAAGAATAAATATATAACTTAATGTCAGCCTGTTGCTTTACAAATTTATATATTATAGATGATTGCACCTAAATATTGAACTTAAATGGACTAGACAAGTCTCTATGTATGTCATTCTTTTTCTTTGTCCAACCTGAAACCTTCTRTCCCTGAKATGCATAATATAGTCAGCTTATAAAGTTCAGTGAGTTCATGGTTTGTGTGAGTAAAGATCATTTCACATCATACATATCAACTTGTAAACTTTGTACCAAATAATATGCATTTTCTGAAAACCATGCAACACTGAAAGAAAAGTGATCTCATAAATTGTCTGCCGGGTATGAGTCATTTAGTCACTAGCATTCCTTGAGTTGTCCGACCTGCACCTGTCTAGACACTCATTACGGGGTTGTGTCACTTGTCATATATTTGAAAATTATATTTGTTTGCTTTTTCGAAACTCGTTGAAACTTCGGTTTTCTTGAAGCCAAAGTGTAGAGAAAAGTGTTGGCTACATATATTTGTTTTTTTTTAATAGTTGAAAATTAGAACTGATATAAAGCTTCCAAGGAGAGGTCGTTTTCGTGTTTCTGAATTTGCAGATCTAATGTATATTTACAAAACAAGTCCTTCTGGTTTGGACTTGTTAACATCTAACCCAACCCCTTAACTTTCATAAAAATGCATTCGTCCCCCTGGCTCTATTACTTTCGACATCTTTACACATTTCACCCCTAATATAACATTTTTCTTCATTTTTTAATCTGATTTTCAAATATGTTTATATTTTATTATTTTTTCCCAATAAAATAAAACTTATTTTATTTTATTTTCCTTATTCTTTTTGCTTTCTAATTTATTTATTTACCTCATTTTAGGGTGTCACATTTATGATGACAATTTTGTTATAACTAATAATATAATACATTATCATCTAAGATGAACATATACGAACAAGGGTATTATTAGAAAAAAATCATAAAATTTGTAACTGTCTATTAATGATATTAATGTTCATATGAACATTAATCCATTGTAATTAATAAAAAAAATTCTATCATTATGAATATTAATATACCCATGGACATCTCCCCTATATGAACATCGGTTCATTTGTGAACAATGTGATTATGTTCATTAATATTTGATCAATGTTCACATAAGTTCAGAAAAGTTCACTTGGATGTTTCATCTTTTCATATACTAACAGATAATGAACATTCTATACTTATAGAAATATGTTCAGCGGTGATTTCGTGATATTTTTCTCCATACCGTTTATATCACCGGAAACGAAAATTAACAATGCTCTTCAAAAATGTTCATTTGTGATTTTTTCACTCGGATTAACAATTTACCCATCATGTATATTAATATTCACATTTTAATTATATAATGATATAATGGTCTAAAGTTGTACGGTGATAATTTTGTGATTATTGAGAAGTCTTGTTGCAATTTTATGATTATGTATGTTCACATTGTAAATCTAATCCAAGGGTTAAAAATTGGTTTTACCGGTCTCACGAAAAACCTTTGGTTTCACATGATCCTATATATATATATATATATATATATATATATATATATAT
>NC_037542.1:18703520-18709955 GCF_001531365.2 Cynara cardunculus var. scolymus | reverse complement strand
TTTTCACATTGAAACAGTTTCATGAACATTAATTTCATAAAGAACAAAATATAATATACAATCGTTTCATCATACATTTATTTCATAAAGAACAAAATACATTATGTACCCGTTTTATTTTCATCTTACCAACTAAACAGATCAACTTCAATCACAAAGCAACATGGATCACCATGAAACTAGATCATGAATTATGAATTAATTAGAGCATCAGCATTTTCACCATCATGAACCTATTTCATTAACATGTAAAATATGCCTAGAAGAAGCAAATAAACCATTTTACAATGAAACATTTTAACATTGAAACAGTTTCATGAACATGGATGACTTTTTTCCTCCAACCTCAAATCAAGATTTCATTTCATAAGAAGCTAGAATCTTCATACCACGTTTTCAGATTCATTGAATAACATAAAATTAAAATCAAGTTTTTAATATTATAATATAATAAAAAATTTAAATGTTACCATTTATATAATTTTCATTATTAAATTTCCTTATTTAATATTTATTAATAACTTCCTTATTTATAAAAAAAAATATGAAAAATGACTGAAATACCCTTATTGATTAAATTTAATTAAAAAAATAGAATTTTTCTATTGATCGAAATTAGTTTACACGGTTTCTTAGAATTGCATGGTTTTCATTTGAACCTGCCCATATATATATATATATATATATATATATATATATATATATATATATATATATATATATAGGAGCGATCAAATAAAAACCGTCTTCATTTATGTAAACCGTGTAAGCCAATCTCACTCATCTATTTTCTTGATCAATGGTTAAGATTAATCAAGGTTATTTAAGAAAATTAAAAATAAAAAAAATTGAAAATACATTTTATAATACCGATAAGGGCAAAAGGGTAAAATTAAATATTCATTTATTCAAAGAAACCATATCATGTATATCATACTATTAATGAAACTAATCTATTTTTTGTAAAGTAATTTATTATTTTTACGTTAACATTTTTACGTTAACATTTATTATTATTAATGAAACTAATTTATTTTTCATCTTGCAATTATTTCATGATGAACCACCTACATTATGCACCCGTTTCATTTTTTATTTCATCTACTGAATGGATCACCTACATCATCATTGAAACGGGTTTCATCATGAAAGTAGTTCACCACTCATTGTTCAGTTACACCATGAACCAGTTTCACCTTCATGAAACCTGTTTCATGTAAATTAATTTTTTTTATTTCACTCATGATTTGATGCATTCTTTCCTTTACTTCTTACAATCTTCAAGATTCTGGAGCAGATTACAATCTTCAAGATCCCGAAGCAGATTTATCATATATCCGTTTCATCTTGCAATTATTTCATGACGAACCAAATAAATTATGCACCCGTTTCATGTTCCATTTTTCTACTAAACGGATCAACTACATCATCACTGAAACATGGTTCAACATGAAATGATTTCATATTACTCATGAATCAATTACAACATGACCCAGTTTCACCTTCATGAAACCTGTTTCATGTAAATTAATTTTTTCATTTCACTCATGATTTGATGCATTCTTTCCTTTACTCCTTACAATCTTCAAGATTATGGAGCAGATTACAATCTTCAAGATCCCGAAGCAGATTCATCATGTACCCGTTTCATCATGCAATTATTTCATGACGAACCAAATAAATTATGCACCCGTTTCATGTTCCATTTTTTCTACTAAAAGGATCAACTACACCATCACTAAACCGTGGTTCACCATGAAGCGATTTCATATTACTCATGAATCAATTACAACATGAACCAGTTTCATCTTCATGAAATCTGTTTCATTAACATTATTTTTTTAATTTGAACCATAATTTACGATTTCATTCCATAATGCAATTCAATCTCATAACAATATATTAAATTCAAAATTTTAATATTATAATATAATTAAATATTTAAATGTTACCATTTATACAATTTCCTTTAATACGTGTCCTTAATTAAGATTTATTAATAACTTTCATATTTAATAGAAAATATTGTAAATGACCGAAATACTTTTATTGATTAAATTTAATTAGAAAAAAATGAAAATTTTCTATTGGTCGAAATTGGTTTACACGGTTTCTTAGAAATACACGGTTTTGATTTCAACGTGGCTATATATATATATATATATATATAATCAAATGAGAACTAATTAGTTTGTGGTAACTGTGAGAACCAATATTAGCCACAAATCAATAGATAAATTAGGAAATTTATAATTTTGGCAATTTTGAATTAAAATATTAATGCAAGGATATTTTTGGTATTTTAAAGAACAAAAATATCCTTGCATTAAGATTTTAATTTAAAATTACCANTTTTAATATTATAATATAATTAAATATTTAAATGTTACCATTTATACAATTTCCTTTATTTCGTTTCCTTAATTAAGATTTATTATTAACTTCTATATTTAATAGAAAATATTATAAATAACCGAAATACCCTTATTGATTAAATTTAATTAGAAAAAAATAGAATTTTTCTATTGGTCGAAATTGATTTACACGGTTTTTTAGAAATACACGGTTTTGATTTCAACGTGGCCCTATATATATATATATTATATATTATCACGTTTTAATTTAAGTAAACTTAAACTTGATTGATGCAGGTAAACTAAAAGGCAATAATTAAACAAATATCTACATCAAAGGTTTGACTAACAATACAACATATCAAATCATATATTTATTCATTTTAAAAAATATACTTAATTATTTTCCAGATTTATCTTTAATTATGAAAGAAATAAATTAGTTGCTAACAATGTCTTTTTAGAAATGCAATAATTACACATGTTTACAATTCTATCTCTAATATCTATTATATGATAAAGAAAATATATTAATCAAAACGTTTATCGGGTAAGCAAGCACTTAACGACTGTCATTTGATATACCTAGAAATGGGTATAACATGGACCACGAATCTTACCCGATAAATGAGGAAGAAGATACTCACCTGATAAACGTTTACTAAATAAAAAACGCTTACCAACAATCCATTTTTATAGCCGAAAATGCTTACCCGATAAACATGCGATAACGACGATAGAGTAATATATAATATGTGAAGGAGATAAATCAGTGGTAAAAAGGGGTAAAGTTTGGTGATAATCTGCCGCCATTGTATCGATCATAGTTGTTGTTACTGGAATCATGAAAGAGGGAAGCTTCTTCAATTTCAAAACTAATTATATCTTCTAACTACACACACTCATACTTTAATCAATAATTAAGAAGATCGATGAGATGTTTTAAGGTCGAAGGTCGTAGTCAAGATGGATGCATCACATTCCCAACGCAAACACATTTATGTTTTCTTTTTGAACTTTAATTTTTATGTGTTGTTGTTGTCGCGGGGGGGGGGGGGGTTCCAAAACAGATTGGGTACATTTGAACAATCCAACGTAATGTTTATGGTTTGAAAAATCTCAATCCAACCCAGTACCTACGGTTTAAAGATTTTACAACTCGATTAGGTATAGACCCTTAGAGTTGAGTTGATGTTGTTTACTTATTAGGTGGTTTGTTGTTTTCGACCTTAATTCCCTTGTGTTTATGTAGGCTTTTAACTTGGTTTTCTGGTAAGTGAAGAATAGTTGGTCCAAACGGGTGGTTGCCATGCCATTATCCCATCACCACTTTCCCATAACTTTTCATCACTTCCTTTTTGGGATATATATATTCAACTCATTACACCCAAGTTTAATTCAGCTCCATCATCAACTACAAAGCAAGATTCTATAGTCTAATCTCTATGATCTATGTCGTTGAAAGAAGACATATCCATGAAGGTGAATGGTCGGTCGAAAGTCCCTCCAGGTTTTCGGTTCCATCCCACCGAAGAAGAGCTTCTTCACTACTACTTGAGGAAGAAAATTGCTTACGAGAAGATCGATCTTGATGTTATTCGAGAAGTTGATCTTAATAAGCTCGAACCCTGGGACATCCAAGGTATGTACGTTTGATTTGTATACGGATCAGAATTAAATCGTGTATGTGATCAACTTGACTTTGGTTTTTGTAGAGAAATGTAATATAGGGTCGACCCCGCAAAACGATTGGTACTTCTTTAGCCACAAAGACAAGAAATATCCAACTGGGACCCGGACAAATCGTGCGACTGCTGCCGGTTTCTGGAAAGCCACCGGCCGGGATAAGGTGGTATACAGTAGCCTTAAGAGAATCGGAATGAGGAAGACGCTGGTATTTTACAAAGGAAGAGCACCTCATGGCCTCAAATCTGATTGGATTATGCATGAATACAGGCTTGATGACCTTCATATCATTCCCACCCAAGATTCTACGGTAAGTGTATATATATATATATATATATATGTGTGTGTGTGTGTGTGTGTGTGTGTATGTATATGTATATATCGTTCAATTCACTCATAACCGTTAGTTGGTGGTGGTAGGGATGGATTCTGTCATTGTTAGTTGGACCGACTAATTATCATGAGTGTTGATAGATCAGTAATTAAAGATAGGGTTTGATCATGAAGTATTACCAGAAAGAGTTTAGCAGTCAACCTAGCATTAATTATTATATACTTAATTATGATTCAGGTTTCCAACTTTTGCGATTGTGGACATGAAGAAGGGTGGGTGGTATGCCGTGTTTTCAAGAAGAAAAATTACCACAAATCCCTGGAGAGCACCCAGCGATCATTATCTGCCACCACTGACACCACCGGAGCACAGTCGGAATCCTTAAACAACGATGGCAGCATCATTCTAGACCAATTACTTGCATACATGGATAGCAGTAGGTCTTGCAAGCAAGAAAGTAGTGAAACTTTCACCCACAATAGTAATTCTATGCAGCAGTTCGTGAACCCCATGTCGAATGTCGACAATATGTTCCTCCACCTCCCTAGGCTCGATAGTCCGTGTCCAGAAAGCGATCAAGCGGAATATCCAAGGAACACAATGGTGGATGAACATGAGCAGTGTATCAGTAACTGGGTCGATCTAGATAAGTTTGTAGCTTCACAGCTGAATGGCCAAATGGAGTCATCCAAGCACCATTTGTTCTCTTGCTATGGTGAACACAATGATGAGCAAGATCTATGTGGTTATAGGATGACGGATAGGCTAAACGAAGAAGCATCATATAACACCGAGGTGGATATCTGGAGCTTAGCTAAACCATCGCTGGATCCACTATGCCATTTGTCAGTATAGACTGTTTCAGGATGCCCCATATATGTACAAACTAATATATATATATATATATATATATATATATTTGTTTCAAATATAACCCGTCGTATTTGTATAACCAATGCAACTCAATACATTGAGATATTTATGAAAATGATGAGAGTTCATTTATTATGATTAATTTAAATATTTATGGAAGATGAATATGGTTCATTAATTATGATCAATACTTTATATTATGAAACAATCAAAACTTCTATGAAATCATATATTAATCAAATGAAATGTACGGTTGAGATTGAGTTATATTGGTTGCACAAATGTCAAGGGTTGTATAATAACCAACCCCTCTCTATCTCTCTATATATACACGATGACAGCATATAGATATACTATATATAGAATGACATATATATGTATATATATGGTGATTGGGATTAATTAAGGTCAAAATGAAGAGAATATTGTGATAGGAATAGCATCAAGAAGGAGAATGCATGCGTTGATTACAGGCCAGAAGCTAGGGAAGGATGAATAAATAACGACAAGAGTGAGATACGGACATGGATGTGGTTGATATTAATGATTGTGATGTGTCCATTAACTAATTAAATACATCTTCCACTTCCACTTCCATTGCTCTATATCGTTTAATTAGCTGAGTCATGTACATGTATATATGATGAGGTTACGTTAGTAATCTTATCTTAGTTAGAAAAAGGGGAATTGTTAACGGTGCCACATGTGATATATTCATCTGAATGTTGTAACATGTTCATTATAGATGTGTGATTTGTGATAAATAACACGTTTATATTCATCTTGAATGTGTGATTCATGATAAATATTAATTTTGAAGAAGACGTGTGTGTTTATATATATAAATCAATTAAACGGGTTCGTATGTAAATAAATTAATTTGTTCATATGTGAATCAATTAAATAGTTCATATGCGAATTACATGGGTTCCTATGTCAATGAAACGGGTTCGCATATGCACTTGTTTTGCCGCCTATTTGTAAATGTTACGAAACCACCTCTCTATCTTCGGCATAACATGTGAGGAATTATCCAATGATTCAAAGTCAAAGCCACAAATCAGATAAAGAGTTAGGATCACTTCTCTACTTTTCAAATACTTACAATTTCTCAAATGAACTCTCGGCTATATATATATATATATATATAGAGAGAGAGAGAGAGAGAGAGAGGGGGGAGGGGAGGGG
>NC_037542.1:18686219-18703470 GCF_001531365.2 Cynara cardunculus var. scolymus | reverse complement strand
AGGGGAGGGGAGGGGAGAGAAAAGTTCAAATGAGAGCAACTGTCATTTATACAAATACGAGAACAATTGTAAGCCTGTCATTTTGTTTTAAGTCATGGTTTTAGAAGGATTAAGATAGCAAAAAAATATTAAATAACTAGGAATTACGAAGGCATGGAGGGGTAGAATGGGAAAAAAACTGCAAATCATATAACGAACATACAAAGCTGATGATTGTGGACATGATAATCACTGGTTTTGATTTATCATATCATTATCACAAAAAAAAACCACATCATGATAAATAAAATATTCATGTTTATCAGCAATTTATTGTTATCTTAGAAGTGACTTTATCCTTTAAATGTTGCTGAAATCATAATAGACTTGTTATATCTATGTCTCCGTTGTTGTAATGATGTGATTTCGTTGTGATAATGCTTTGATAAATCAAGATTTCTTATGATGTGATTTTCCCGTGATAATGGTGCGATTTTAATCGAAAACATGTGACGATCACATCCAGAATCATCGACTATGTCTGTTTATCAGGTGATTTTAGTTTCCTTTTCTTATTTTACCTCTGAATGCTTTTGATATTCCTAATCTGTTTATCACATCCGTAATATTTTACTGCCCTTCAATCCTTTTAAAATCATGACTTAAAACAAAGGGGTTGATATCCCCACCCCCTTTAGTCACTTCTCACCCCCTCCCCCTCACATCTTTCCCTCACTCACACTCTCACATTCACCAAATTTTTTAAAATTTTAATTTTAAATTTACACTTTATGTCCCTGTAATTAGTTAATTAATTTATTTTACATCATTTCCTTTTAAATTTTTTATTTTACATCCTTATCAAATTAACACATACAATCTTATATCAGTTAAAACATATTTAAAAATATATTTTTATTTTAACAAGTAACACCATTATAATCGTCTCGTTAATATCTTCAAAATGAGACCAATATTGAATAGTTTTTGACTTAATTATATTATTATAATACTATGAAAAATATTTTTAATATATATAATTTATTTTTTTAATTTTTCGTTTTACACTATTATCACATTGAAAAACATAATTTTATATTAACTAAAATTAGATCTAACAATGAAATTAACYTCTTAGGAAGCATTTTCATACCCTTTATTCATCTTGTTCATCTTACATACTCATTTTTTAATATACTTTTTATTTTAACAAATTGCACCATTAAAATCGTCTCGTCAATCTCTTCGAAATGAACCTAATAATGAATATTATTTGATTTAATTATATTATTATAATCGTATTTTCAATAACGGGGCGGAGATCGGGGGATTTTAACGGGGACGGGGCGGGGATCGGGGACGAATTTGGGGATTTTAACGGGAACGGGGCAGGGATCGGGGACGAATTCGGGGATTTTAACGGGGACGGGGGCGGGGACGGTGATCACCGGCCCGGCCCGATATGTGTATATATATATATTTATTTATTAACATATTGTAATTTTTTCCATATCGTTTTCGGGTTCGGGTTCGGTTATAACCAACGGTGAAAAAGAGAATTTTTACCCTTAATGGGTTCCCCAACGGGGATCGGGGAAACCGCGGGGACCTGATGGGGATCCCTGATAAGATCCCCAACGGGGATCGGGACAGTTACGGGGACTGTTTTAGCTATCGGTTTCGGGGACAGGGATACCAATACCCGGTCCGAACCCGGCCCGTTGTCATTCCTATTAAAAATATTTTTAGATTTTAATAAGTTACATCATCGTAATCGTCTCGTCAATAACTTCAAAATGAATCAAATATTGAACATCGTTTTATTTAATTATGGAGCTGTAATTATATAAATATCATAAGGTATAAAATAAAAATAAAAAAGTAAATAAATATAATAAATTTTTATAAAGATATAAAGTATAAATATTGAAAAAAATTCATATACAAATATATAATTTAAAAAATACATATTTTTAATACTTTATTAATTAATAATAATATAAAGTTAATTAATTTATATAATTATTAAAAAAATATGTATCCTTAATACTCAATTAATAATAATATATAGTTAATTAATATATGTAATTATAGTATAGATAAAAAACCTAGGGGGTATAATAGAAAAGTATTTAAAAAATTGAAGGGTGAAAACTAAAAGCATTAAAAGGTTAAAATTGAAAAATAAAATAAATAAATTTTAATTATTTTATTATATTATATAGGTGGGGGTATAGAAAATGTAGGGGAAAAGAAATAGGAGGGGGTGGGGTTAGAAAACCCCAAAACAAAATAATGACCTTACAAGTGTTTTCGTATTTGCAAAAATCACATGTATTCTCGTTTGAACCTTTATTCCTTATCCCCTTCTATAATATATATATATATATATATATATATATATGTGTGTATATGTATGTGTGTGTGTGTTTTGTATATAGATTATCTAATTATTTATTACATTTAATTAAGATATTTATTCATGATGTTTTTATAGTTTTTGTATTTTTATTCCTTACAACATTTAAAAGAAGTGTGCTTTAGTTTTTCATTTAAAATATTTATTTTTATTGAAGTAGTTCATTTAAGATTTTTTTACAATTTTCGTCAAAAATCATATGTAATATGCAAAATTAATCGACGTTTTTTTCCTTCAAAAAATAATCGTTAATTTTTATCAATGTATCATATGTGATATTAATATAATGGAACAAAATGTAAGTTATCTACAACATTACATGTGATATATGCAAATTACAAATTACGTTTTGAAACACATGTGATCTCATATTTTAAATGTGTTTTGCTACACATTACATATGATTCTGTTTTCATTATTTTTCTTTTTTAATGCTTAATTTGAATTATTGTTTTTTAAGATTTAAATCACATATGATTAGAAAAACGTTTTAAAAAATATATTAATTAATCGTGAATCACATTTGATTTTGATGAAAATTATATTTGTTTAAATAAAAAAAATGAACTCTTTAAATGAAAAGTAAATACGCTGATTTTAAATTCACCGAATATAAAATATTTTTTTAATAAAAAGTTAAATCATATTAAAATGAAAAAATTGTACCAAAATGAAACCAACTTTCACATGATTCATATTTTGGGGAAACAACTTTCAAAATCGTCATTTTGGGGAACCAACTTTCAAAATCGTCATTTTGGGGAACCAGCTTGCATCTGATTCATATTTTGGGGAACCAGCTTGCATCTGATTCTTATTTTGGGGAACCAACTTACAAAATAGTTAAAGAAAAATAACTAAAATTCTTTTTTTATCCAAAAATTAATGCAATAAAATTTATTCTTCATTTCAAATCTCGTTTTTTTAAGATTCAGATATCAAATTGAATATTTTTTTAAAAAAATTCGAAATTACCACAATAAAAATTGTTTTTTACTAGTGCAAAAAAAATCAATTTAATAGAAGAAAGTTAATTGATACAATAAAAAATAAATATTAAATATCATATTCAAGATTTTTATATTTAAACAATCCATCTATATCAAACTTTTTGTTTGATTTGCCAAATTTGACTTAAAATTTAATATTGATACGGATTGGTTAGATATAAAAATCTTAAATGTGAAATAGAATGCTCAAAAACCCGATCAACTCAACCAAATCCAACCCAATGCGAAATAGCTCAACCCGAAACAACCTAATACCTAATCGAGTTGTAAAATTTTCAAACCGTATGTATTGGATTAATATTGAGTTAAACCCAACCCGATAAACCTGATATCCTTTTATTTCTTAGATTTAATATTATTGTTGAATTTATATTAATATATACGTTCGACAATTACATTATCACGTACGCTCTTCATATACACATATTTTCAATCTATTCACATATCTATATAACTCATTCATATATATGTTCAGTAACTGTGAACATATATATGTAGATTGAGAAAATTAACTGAATGTGATATACGTAAAAAATATGGATAAGTTGCATCAAATGGTTGATGATGAAAAAGAAATTATGAGTAAAGAAATAACATATTCAAAGTTAGAAGAATATCTTAATGCACCAAATTACCAACCTGACGAACTCGTACGGTTTGGGTTGGGTTGAGTTAAATTTTTTCAAACCGCAAGCATTAGGTTGAGTTGTTGAAATATCTTTAACCCGATCAATCCAACCCATGAGCATCCATTGTTACAATACCTCAAACATATTATCAAAAATGTGAAATGTTTATAGAAATATTATGTGCATGCTATGTGTTTACAGTCTTTTATAGGTTTTATGGCACAAATACATATGAGTGAAATGTTTGAGCACATAAGCGTCGTATATTGAGATGCCAAATAATATAAGGTGGGGGACCGCAAAACGCACAATATGCTGCATGCATCATTAAGATACCTTTGTACTTGACTCGATTCCTTAAAATGAATACTAGAAATTTTAACGTGATGGTTGAAAATCGTTAAATCTATACGTATAATACATGAAAAATACCACATTTAAAGCAATTAATTACAACATCTGATTATCTAATATATAAGTTGCTGGCTGGATTCTTATTTTCTAAGAAAATATGAAGTCAAAACACATCTAACCAACAACAATCATATAATGTTTGTTGTACCCACAACCACAAATTAAATACTTTGGACTTTAAAATAAAACCTACAACCATACAAGTTTTTAATACAAGAGTACACGGATAACCGTTCTACGCTTTAGACCCCACATTCAGGTGACTATACCAGGTCCGTTTGGTTTGATTTACACGACTTTGTTTAGCTGGGTTATATTTAAGCCCATCAACTCTTATGGTCCAAAAAAGGAAAATTGATCAACTTAATAATAATGACCAACATAACCAGCTATTCATATTCATCAAGACCAATACACTTTGCAAGAATCATATTCATCAAGACCAATACACTTTGCAAGAATCATCTCCATAGATGTATTCCTTGCAGAAACACATAAATACACAGCTACGGGTGTTTTAATACCCATGAGCCAAACAGGTGTATTCACAAATTTAACTGAAAAATAATTTGTACATTATATATAAATAACAATGAATGGTGTGTTGTTGGCAAGGGAGAGTCCGAACATAAATAAGAGAGTAGATGGACAAGACTAAACAGAGACAGAGGCCAATGGGGTGGGTTTGTACTTGGACCAGGGCGACATAGGAATCAGCACATGGGTTTGTGGTGGGTCGAACCCCAATGAGTCGAGATCTGGAAAAGCCCAACTCATGAATGCAATAAACGAGGGACCAAGAAAAGGATAAGACTATCGTCAAACCAAATAAAGTATACATTTGACCCAGTCCACCTGCCAACTCCCAAGGAGGAACCCTAAGATTCCCAACCTTTTAGAGAGGGTATCACCTAGACACATCCCACAGTAACTGGGTCCTTGGGGTTTGTACATGGACCACGTGAAGTCACTGAGTGAGTGAGTGAGTGAGTGAGGTTTGTGGTCTCATATTGGATTGTTGTCATTTAATAATGGGTCATGGCTTCTGGCTCCTAAAAGAGCCCCCCTGGCCCCTGCACATTAGTCTTTGGATTGATCCCAAACCCTCTCCCCTCATAGTATCACATTTGTCAGTGGAGTGGGTACCAGAATACAAACCTCATTGGACAATTAAAACCCAACCTCCCATCCATCATCACTTTACTCATTATATATAAATATGTGTGTGTGTGTATATATATATATATCTCCTACTATCATCCTCTACGTCGTACCATCTTCATTTCTCTAATCTTCATATGGGAAAGAAAGGAAGTGGTTCATGGTTAACAGCAGTCAAGAGGGCTTTCAGGTATCCAACCAAGGATGCTACCAAAATACAAGATGAAAATATAGATCAGGATGATGAAATGAGGGTAACAACATCATCTCATCTGTTCTACACACATATACAGAGTCTCTAATCTTTGTAACTCATATGCTTTTCTTGCAGAAGAGGGAGAAGAGAAGATGGTTGTTTAGAAGATCATCTAATAATACTGTTGTACAACATCAAAGTCAAGTGAAGGATAATGATAATAAAGCATCAACTAATGATGTTCCCCAACAACCTAAACATATCATCGACTTGGCTACCACAGATGAAGAAAAGCATGCCATTTTAATGGCAGCAGCCACCATAAAAGCCGCAGAAGCTGCGGCTACAACCGCCCATGCAGCTGCGGAGATTATTCGCCTCACCACCAGGCCTTCTTCCATTTCTGTCAAGCACCATTTTGCTGCCATTCTCATTCAGACATCTTTCCGTGGCTACCTGGTAATCCTTGCTTCCTTTCCCTACCATACTACTTAAAAAAGCCTTCCTTTTTTTAAATCTATGCCCCCAAAACCACGCGCATCTTTCTACTCTATTGTTTAGCACCCTGCAAACGGTCTGCTACTTTATATAATTTCTCACTCATCCCTACTTGTTTTCAGTTTTTGTAAAAGATAGATATAGAACCATGAAATGTCTAGAATGATTGCAGTTCTTGGATACCAAAGAAGCCAGAGGTAGAAAGTTCCATATGATCCATCCAGTTTAGGTGAACAAAACCTTAATCTACAGTTTAGTAGAACAAAACCTTAATCAAAATGAAGTCATCACTCCTTCACTGTTCCTGGTGATAAGGTTTCTGGTTCTGGGTATATTATTTACTGGCAGTTGAGTAATGAGTGGGTACATGGTGCAGAAACTCAAGTGGCAGGGCACAAGTAATCATAATAAAAAGATTCCATTTTTACTATAAGATAAACAAATAATACTTAATTGCAAACTTACTACTGTTCATAAAAAATAATATCACAGTAACATCGAATTTAAGCCATATCACAAACCATGTGGGTTGGGCACAACAATAAAGGCAACAGTCCTATAACGTTAACAACTACCGAATTTAAATGTTTATTAAAGTATTGTATGTGATTGCACCAACGTTTGGTCCGTGCCTCTAGGAGGCTGCTTTAAGACATTTCCACTGTTGAGAGTTGCGTGAGATCACGTGACAAACATCAAGATTGAGATTTCCTATTCGCTCAGTTTTCTGACCATTTTAAGATGTCACGTGGCAAACATCAACCTTGAAATTTTGTAGTCACCTGTCAAATCCTAGTGGGCCGTCCTTTGTGTATATGTTTTTGTTAGTATACATTAATTTATATTTATATTATCTCATGCCATATCCAACCACAACACCCAAAAAACCAATTTGGTGGACCCTGAACACCAAAAAGAAATTGAACTTTAACCATACTCCGTATATGCCTTTTGGACGGAAACATGACATAAATGCCGTTTCTATTCCATCTCCGGCATTTTGCCAACCGATTGGAGCTTCCAAACTGGCAAAACAGTGTTTTGCCCCGTTGAATATGCCCTCAGAATGCTGTTTATCGCTATTTGTTCTGAATGAGTGTGTGTGTACTTATTTATGATGACATTTTGCTTGGTTGAAAAGGCAAGAAGTGCATTACGAGCACTGAAGGGGATAGTGATGCTTCAAGCAGTTATTCGAGGTCAGAATGTGAGGAAGCAAGCAACCATTACTTTAAAATGCATGCAAGCACTTCTCCGAGTGCAATCTCGCCTACAAGATCAAAGATCCAGGCTCTCACATGATGGTGGTAGAAAGTCTATGATAGCTGAAACTGCAAATTTCTGGGAGTCAAAATACCTTCAGGACATAAGACAGAGGAAGTCCATGGTAAGCAGCTTTCTTTTCAGTCTCACAAGCATGTCCTTTAGATATTTGAGTATGTGACTATGGAATATCTGCCAATCTCATATTACAGTCCAGAGATGGAAGTTGCTTCCCAGATGATTGGAGTGACAGACCACACACTCTTGAAGAGCTTGACGCTATATTGCAGAGCAGAAAGGATCGTGAAACGTCTCTTGCTACTGCCTTCTCCCAACAGGTACAATGGATCCCCAACACTTGTTTCATGGTCAAGGTCTATTCTAATACTAAATACTAACCAAAACCGCATAATCAATCACAGAAACCCAACAGAAATCCGTCTAATATGGATGAGGAGCTTGAAGAAAGTGCTAGTTGGTTAGATCGATGGATAGAAGCAAAGCAATGGGAAAACCAGAGAAGCAGCAGAGCTTCCTTTGATAGAAGGGACTCCATAAAAACTGTTGAAATTGATAATTCACGACCCAATTCTCGTTCAGGTACCAGCATGCACAAACTGCCACACCACACTTCACATTACATCCCCAACTCACCCAGTCGAAGATCAAGCTACAGTCCTTCCAATGGTCAACAACCCATCACCCCATCTCCAATCAAGACAAGACCACTACAGATACGGTCGGCAAGTCCACGCTGTTTAAAAGAGGAGAGAAGCTACGTGAACACAAACATACAAAGCCTACGGTCAACCCCACGTGTCATGGGGAGCATGTGTCGCTATAGCACTTGTGCAAACGATACAGCAATACCCAACTACATGGCTGCAACAGAGTCTGCTAAAGCAAAAACACGGTCACAGAGCACACCTAGGCAGAGACCCTCCACACCAGAGAGGGAACGAGTGGGATCTGCAAAGAAAAGACTAGCATACCCCATCCCAGATCCGTGTGACGATTACAAGGCTCATTATTATGATTATGGCCACAACCTGAGGAGTCCGAGTTTCAAGAGTGTCCAAGTAGGTCATGTTGGTATGGGACAGCAGTGGTATTATGCAGAGAGCACCGCTGGAGAAATTTCCCCCTGTTCTACTACGGATTTAAGAAGGTGGCTAAGGTGAACTAACCTGATGGCCATCAGGGAGAATTGCAGTAATGATAGCTGTTAGCGGCATGTCAACATAACAAAGAGAAAAGTTGCATCTAGTTTAGGGGGTAGTATGATGATCAGAAACAGAGCTAAGGGTTCCCGTTGTAGCCATTTTCATATATCAAGTACTAAATGTATTCTCATCATTGTTTCCAACTACTGTCACACATCGAACACGCTCATGCTATGGTAGGATACAACAACACAGCTCCAACAACACTATAATCAATTATTATGGACGAATATGGTAAGAATTATTGTCAGACCAAATAACACTTGTTAAGTATCATGTATAAGAAAAAGATTTTCAAAGGGAGCAATGAGAAGCCTACAACCAGAAGTCATGGAATCAGCTACAAGAGCATGTTTGGAATAGGCAGAATAAATAGAGGAATCAAACCGATACATGTCCCATTTGTTCATTTTGTTCAGGAGTTCTGATAGCATCTTGTCGTGACATCCGACATCAACTCATCTGAAATGGAGCAAAATTATCATTAATAAGAATTTCCATAACTTTTTTGCACGTCAGTGGAGTCAATGGAGCATAATGTTACATGTCAGTTTCAGCCCAAAGGCAGTTTGTTTCTCTATATGTTATTTTAAGTTTTTTCTTGCTTCATACAAGTTCATTTCTTTGAGGGCTGGACTATCTAGTGATGTCTCGTCTATACAAGTATAACCCTTTTTAGGAGAAAACCCCGAACCTATTAACCTGTTATATGCACATTGAATAAAGAAACCAAAGCCGTTAAGGAAATAGCATAGCTTCTGTAACAACCGTATTACTAGACTCACATATACACATGACTTGGTGATGAAATAATTTTGGTTTTGGGGATGTTCCGATAACATCAAATAAGGAGGGTCCTTTTTGACATTTTGCTAAAGTTGGGTCATAGTAACATCAATATCAGCAGAAACAGTTGCATATGAGCAATTTAGACGCATTCGAATCACGGAATACTGCATACCAAAACCCTAAAGAAAAAAAATCCAAGGAGAATCATGAGGATATGGACTGTAGATCGAGAGTTTTAAGGAGCTCGAAGTTCATGGCCACAGCAGCAATTCCAGGTAGTTTTCTAAGCTTAAGCCTCCATTGATAGCTTATTAGTGCTTAATGATGTGTTTCAAGTCGATTGGTGGGGTTTTACGACAATAATAGGAACCAAGTGTTGGTCATTGGCCTCTAAACCTTGTGAATGACGGAGATTCGGAGACGATGCATCAAAGTTTATAAACTCCCTGTTAGCGCATGATTAGGTCAGAAAGAAACCCCAAGTGCATTATACTGTAATCACAGTGCAATGGCAGCAGTGAACGAGTTGCATCCAGGGTTCGATTCACTAATTTTATCCTCGATTAGCAAGTCGTTTTCGAAAGAGAAGATTAAAAAAACCAACCTCATACCTGGTTATTTGAGCCTGCCCATTCGGTAATGGCTGCTCGTCTCTGATTTGGGTGAAAAAGGGAGAATAGATTGGTGCGATTAGGTGGCTTTTATTATATAACGTAAAATGAAATATAATTGTTTGGTAATTGTCTATAATAAAATTAGAACACTTAATGGTTAAGGGGATTAGGATACAAAATCATTCAGAGGAATTTAGAACCATTAAGAAGCATAATTTTCTTTTTACCAAACAAGACTCACCTCTTAATGATTCATATATTGTCTTTTAATGAAACTATTTAGAGGTAAATAAACAACCCGAAGAAACTCCAGATCCAGACCTGTAAAAATTAAATTGAATCGGGTCTCGGTATGAGGACTGGGTTTTCTTAACGGGTGGGTCAACATCATTGGGCTGCTTGTTGGGCCTTTGACATTTGATGTGTTTGAACGACCAATCCAGTGCTATCCATTTGATTAAGGGTTTGTAGAATCATTCGATTCAATTAAAACCGATAAGTTTAACGTTCAGTTGTAATTAGATTGGATTAGATCCAAATTTCAACATTTAAATTGAATCGGTTGGTTTTTTATAACAATTCAGAATTCAATAAAATCGAATCGATGCAATCCAATAACCATATAATTAATAATTATATATAATTACTAACATTTTAGGAAATTACTTTTTAATTGATATTTACACGTAGTGTTTTTTTATAAATTAATAAAATATATGAATAATTGTTTGAAATGGTGGACTAATTGCTTGAAATTTGTATCAAAATATTGAGTGGATTAAATCAAATCTAATGGATAACCAATAGTAATATCTAATGGATGGAACCGATCCGATAGGGTTGTTATGCCATGTATATATTAGGGGTGTTCGTGGTGCAGTTTGATGTGTTTTAAGACCAAACTGCACTGCATATGCAATTTGTGCCTATCGCCACTTTATACCTACAATTAATAATTATAAGATTAAAACTCCATTATAAAATCAACGGTAACATAATCATAGTCCAAAAAAATTAAAAGTGTCAACTGGTGTCAATTGAAGTTGACTGAAACGATTGAAGTTTGAAATTGTGAGTAAGGCGACAATTATATCTAAACTAGAAGAGTACTCGCGCAATACAACAAGACATATCTCGATTTTAATATTCTATTTTATTATTTGTCTATGTCGATATTATAATACGATTTTATGTGTTTTTAAGAAAACAATAATAATTTTATTTTTTAATAGAATATAAATTTGAAGATATTATAAAATTTTGAAAAAAATATATCAATGTTAATATCAAATCAACTATTTAAAAGTTCTCATTTTTATGTAATTTCTTTAATTTATTTTTTATTATAATTTAATTTAGATTTAATAATGAAATAATTTATTTTTGATTTAATAATATAACATTTATAAAGAAAATAATTAAATATTCTATCAGAACTCAATGATTATCCTAATTATATTTTAGATTTTTTACATTTAAAATGATATGTTTATCCTGTATTTGATTATGTTTATCTGCAGTTAGTTATACGAATTCAGATATGAAGCTTTAATAAGTTGTACTTACGCACAATCTACTTGCAATCTTGAGTTTTAAGTAATATGCATTAATAAACAGTATTTTACGCATAAAAAGGGGTTTTTAAGAGTTTTTGTCAAATGTTTTATAATATAGCATAGATATTGAAATATTTTGAAACTTGAGAGTAAGAGGCCGTTTACCAACTCTTATTGGGTAAATGTTGTCGGGTAAGAATTCTGACTCGAGTAAGGGGTTGTTTGGTAGTTGACGAATGATCTGGTACAGAATGATTAAGTAGTCATAATGATTAAGATGCTCTTGTGATATAATGCAAAATGAAATATAATTGTTAAGAGAAAAATTAGGGCACTGAATGGTTAAGGGAGACCCAAGATACAAAACCGTTCAGAGGGTTTTACAACCATTAAAAGGCAGAACTTTTTTACCAAACAAGATCCACCTCTTAGCGATTCAGAGGCTGCCTCTTAATGAAACTATTAAGAGGAAAAAATACAACCCCTAAGTGTTGTCCCTGGTAAATGTTGTCCAAAGAAACATGTTTACCAAATGTATTTGGTAATTGCTTACCAGCAATGAAACGACCATTGTAACCCATATTGAGAAAATCAGTACTCGAAACACAAAATCAACCAACTCTTTCAAAACCCGAACTTCTCGAATGAAATCCACGAAAAATGTATTTTTTTTCACGACACAATTTTTAGGGTTCCTTTCTTTTACCATACTCAAGATGTACCATCACAGTATTCGACCGATTACCCAATCCCTGATTAGGAATTGAAATTCTTCGAATCATCGACAAAGGAAGCGAAAGTGGTGGTAGCTAGACTCGTTTTGTTTTTCTCTAGTTACTCAACGTTTTTAATGAAACCAGGGTTTACATAGAGGATATGTTCGTGAATCGTGAGGAAGAGTTATCGTAGAAAGGATTGTGGAAGATGTTGTCGTCGGCAGTGGCGAGACTGGCAGTGGTGATGGGGTATGGCAGGGTAGAGTGGGTTGTCCTGGACTGGAATACGAAGGCCATAAAGTTCTACGAAAGAAATGGGGGCGAACGTTATACATGATCGGAGGGTTTGTAGGCTCACAGGTGATGCTCTTCAAGTACTACTTGCACCAAACATCTTGATCTTGTCGATTTTTAGGGTTTTCTGGAGGAGAGTCGATGAGGGAGGAATGAGGAAAGGGCAACAATGAAAAGAATGGATCTGACCCAGTTATAGCATGAATTTGGTGCTGTCTCGGGAAGATCTTGGTTAGATCCGTGATTTGGTAAACAGTCGACTGCTGACGGAGTCAAATTTGTTGATCAAGCAAGTCTGGTCGAAAGCTAGTAAACAACCCCTAATTTAAGACAGAAGACACAAATCATGACCTAATTGTGGATGTTTGCGTAAATCCAAAAATATCTAATGGATTATTTGGCTATAATTTATTAATATTACATGTCAAAATCCAAAATCCAAAATCCAAAATCCAAAACTTTAAACTTAATAAATGAACAATGAATAAAATACATTATACAGAGAGAGAGACATGAGATCAAGTGAGACAAGATTGTTTTCGTAAGACACATGAGACAAATATTTTACATTTGAAATTTTACAGCAAAACGGTGTGAAGGTAACCTTCACAGTGTGAAGGGTCAGCTTTCTTTTACCTTCACAACATTTTGCTGTGAAATTTCAAGTGTAAAAATGTTGTCTCACAAAAACAGTCTGGTCTCACGTAAACCTAACCTTATATATATATATACATATGCATAAATATACATGTTATGTATAATATATATAAAATATGCGATTTGATGCAAATGCAAACCGCATCGAGAAAGTTCTAAACCGCATTTTGTGGTGCAATACAGACGGTTTGACAGTCCCGACGAACACCCCAATGATCTAGTCAACAAAACAAACCATGATTTCGAACTTACCAAAATCAACCATACAATTGCCATTCATTCTACATCATAATTCATTGGCATTATCTTCAATGAACAACCACAAACAAATTGTTAGGTCAAAATGAAACCACAGATTCTCAACTACAATTAAGCCACTGAAACCTTTCCCAATGACCTCAACTAAACCATCCATCCAGGTTCAGGTTCAGGATCATCGAATGAAACTAAGCTCATTGCCATGGGTGCCACCATTCTCGCACGAGCTGCTGGTACTCGTATTGCTACTATGGCCATGAGATGATGGCACAGTCACAGGCCTTTTAACCGAACCACCAATCCCGTGTCCCAATGCTTCAGCCAGCGGTCCCCCAGGCGGTGAACCCATCCAAGAACCCTGGTTCAACCACTGGTTATGTGATTTCACATCTAAACTCCCTCCTCTTTCCGCATCCAACATCCCAACACCTATCTGAAAACTCCGATCATCGTCATCGATCCCACCACTACATTGCATCGATAAAGTAAGTGAGCAGTTGTCTCCTCCACCTCCACTTCTCGACCACGCATCAATGAAGTGCTGCCGCCTTGCACCAGCTGATCCATCGCCACTTACAGTATCTGAATCAAGATTACTGTAGTTGCCCTCAAATTCTTGTGGAATAATATGATTCCTTTTTGAACCGATTCTGGGTGAATTCATTGACTGCTGAAATTGTTGGTTGGATGAAGAAGACACAGGGGTAGTGCCATTCTTCATGAACCATTCACTGCACTCACATAACACCAAAATCATAACAAGAAAACCATTGAACATGTGAAAATAGGCACACTATAGCAAAATTGGTTTTATTGGATGTCCAAATTGTCTAAACATGCTAATAAAATACTTTATCGAACAAAACCAAAAAACGTCCTATCTAAAAGTGTTATATCACATTTTTAGACGTTTTAACAAGTTTTTTAGAACGTTTTTAAAATAAAGTGTTCTAATAACTATTTTATATGACACTATTTGAAAAAGTGTCACATAAAAAGATGGTTTACATGACACTTCTTAAAAGGGTCCTATAAGAGAAACTAGCAAGACACTTTATTTTTAAAGCATCCTAAAAAGATTATTAAAAAGCCTAAGGGTCTGTTTACCAGTAGTTAAAAGAGCTTAATAAGACTCGAAGCTTATTGGGTCAGCTATGTATGACTGTTTGACAGTGACTTAATGATATAGAAAGTTGCTTATTTAGTAAGATTCTAGAAGAGGCTTTGTCCAGAAAACCAAAGTTTTTCCCAACCCTATGCTTTCCTATTAAAAACATGATCATTCCATTTGGGGAAAAGACCCCAAACAAAAACTTTTTTCCGATCTATACAGACAAATTAATCCGTGCAGACAACTTTATTCGTATATAACTTAATGGAAAACCAATCAGACAGCCCCCGAAAAGATATTGTAACGCTTCTAGATAGATCACTCTATAGTTTGGCCCTACATATTTTATAAAGTATTCTATTATTAAGCTTAGACATTCTAAGCCTACTTTAAAGCAAATTTTGTTTTATAGGCACTTGGAGTAGTAAAACTCACCTGGGATGTTGATATGAAGAAGTGGCAGCAGAGAGTATTTCTGTATTACTAATAGTATTTGTATAAACAGGAGCAGCAATATGGAGGGCGTTGGTCGTGGTGGTGGCGGCGGCGGTGGTGGTGTCGGTGTTGTGGGGTTGGATTTCCACAAGCTTTCTTGAACGAGGTCTGCTTTTGTGGGCATGGCGCTCACAGTACTTCTGATCAGGAGCCACATCTCTTGAACATCTCCATTTCTTCCCATCTGTTCTCCTACACCTCCATGGCTCTGGATCTGACCCACTTGAGAACCTCAAGTCAATACCCACTTCTACAAATTGCATCAATTCACCAAAAGCATCATAAGAATGTACAAGAAACGTTTGACAGATTTTTTTAATATTTAGACCATATAATAAGAGAAAAAGGTAGGCTTGCTTTCTTTCAAGAATGATGCCATAAACAAATCCAAATGGATTTAAATATTGTAAAAGAACACAGTAAAATAAAGAAAAAGAAAGTACTGTTGGATTGAGTGGATAAAGGAATTAGGAGTTGAGGCGGAACAGGAACAGAAGCCATAATGTACTTGTAGATCATCGTCTGCCTCTCAAGCTCTTGCCACTGAGTCGCTGTGAAAAGCACTTTCCCACCTGTGTCTGACCCTGTGTTTCACAATACCAAAAAACAAGGTTCTTCCTTAGAAAACAGGAAAAAGAACCCACTTAGTTTTAACCCAAAGAAGGAAGTTGTAAATACACAACCCAATTTTTCAAAAAAGAAACCGAAATCTGACACAAAAAGTATGAAAAGATTTTAAAAACCTGAACAGGGTTCCAAAGAAATCGCAGATGGAATTTGATTATTGATACTGGTTTGGTTACCAAAGACTAATCCGCCATTGATATCTGTAGAAGCTTGATGCTTATGAAGATGGTCATGGTGGAAATATGGAGCAGTAGGCATGAAATTGGTCATCTTGTTAAAATGGTAAGATGATACAGACTGCATGTTCATACCCAACCCAACATCAGACTCCAAGAACGCCGTAGCTGCTTCACCGGAATCGTTATCTCTGGCGACTGCACCGCCTCCGATATTATCATACCCACCACCACTGCTTGTGTCTCCATTCCCCATTTTTCCAAGAAAATAACAAAACCTAGATTTGTTCTATATATTAGCCTAGAAATTAAAAAAGGTTTGGAGTTTTGATGGTTCCCATGCTTCCTACATTCGCCCCCATTAAAGAACAGGGACAAACGATCGGAACAAAAAGCTACCAATCTTGGTCCCCGTGTTCTTTCTCTCTCTAAACTTGCTTTTCTTGTTTCTCTCTCTATAAAATGTGTACCATATCTATCTTGATCTTTTCCTTTAAGATTAAAGATTCAATTATCGAAGCCAACCCTTTTAATTTCAAAGTGTTCATTTGCTTAAAGGCCGTTCCTTTTTCTTTTAAATAGGGAAATAGGGAATAGGGGGTGTGCTCAAACTTGATTATTAAAGAGAAAAGTGTTGACAGCATTCAGTCACCCTCCTTTTCTCTTCAAAGTCCAATTGATGATATAAACAGTCAACGCAAAGAAACAGAGCCACATCTATGATCCTAGGCTACGTATTGGGTTTGACTTTTTATATTCAAATTTGCATGAAACTGGTTCTAGTTGAGATATACATTTGCAATGGGCTGTGACTGTGAGTTTAAGGGGGGTGACAGAAGCTGTCTGTTTAGAGGAAGGTGTTTTCTGACAGGAGGGGTTGTGGCAGGAAGAAGCGATAATAACGTGGCTGTTTCCGTCGGGATACGTCGCTATCGGCGCTGCTGAGCCATTTGCTATTTTTGGGCGTCGGGAGGGAAGGCCCACTGCGGTTTCGTGTGCGTGGGGACCCTAGCCAAAGCCAGCCATTTAATTTACTATTCAGGACTCCATTTTTCTACCCTTTTCAAACTTCAATCCCTATTTATGTGCGGGAAATTTATAAAAATAACCGGTTTACACAACCCTTTGCCACAAAATAACCACATTTTAGAGGTTTTGCCAAAATA
>NC_037542.1:18649319-18683984 GCF_001531365.2 Cynara cardunculus var. scolymus | reverse complement strand
GGTTATTTTGGCAAAACCTCTAAAATGTGGTTATTTTGTGGCAAAGGGTTGTGTAAACCGGTTATTTTTATAAATTTCCCTTTATGTGCATTGGGAGATGTACATTTTACATGGTTTGTAGTACTATCTAATTTTGGTTACATTTTAAGGAACCCATATGCATTCATCATCTCATGTAATTTTGGATCAACGACTTGTGTTGGTTTTGGTATTTTCTTGCGTTTATTGCAAGCAATGTTCTTTATTTCTTTTAAATGTTTTGAATTTTTTTAATGATGGTCCAACATGAATCTTGATGGTCAGAAGAAATGATGAAGGGATGAACATGGGGCTGGGGTTGGGGTAGATGATGATTTGAAGTAAGTGAAAAAGATAAGATTTTGGAAGAAATCTTGATAAGAAAAGAGTCGTCAAAGTGAATTCTTGAGATGGGATTTCTGTAGAATGTAAGATGGAAGCAACAAATTTGCAATAGAAAAACCTCTTGGTTATGGCGTATGACGGTCCACATCGTTCAAGGAGCTGTTTTGAAAATCTCATCTCTTTTATGTTTGAATCGAGACGATGTTTAAAGTCTTTGTAGTCCTGCAGGTTCACCTAGATGATTCTGACTTTAGGCCATTCACAAATCATGATCGGTTAAGAATTAGTTGGTACATGTAAGTTAACTAGGGTATGTTTGAATGGTTTTTCTATTAAAGTCTATATGGATAAAGTTGTCTATTTAGATTAATCTATATGTATGAATTAGAATATATTTTTTTGTTTGAGAGGGTTTTTCATAGATAGGAGTGTGTTTTTAATTGAAAAGAGCATGTTTGACAAAAAAAAACTCGGTTTTCAACATAATGCTTTTTCCAGAAGCTTACTGAATAAATCATTTTTCTATATTATTTACTACTATCAAATCGTTAGGTATATCTCACAGAATAAGTTGTTAATCTCATTGAACTCATTAAGTTGCTAGCAAATATGCCCTTAATTTTTTAGCTTACTAAAGAAAAAGAACTCCATTTGGTAAGTAATAAGCATCTCCAACAGTCATCTTGTTTTAGAAATTTGGAAAAAGTTTGCTACAACAACTATACTAAAAATCTTATCTAAAATAAAGAAAAATAAAACGAATGGAGAAATCCCCAAAATATAACAAACTTGTTGCAGATGACCTAAACCAAATTTTTCAAAAATCTATTTTAGATAGTGTTTCAATAAGCTGTACGAGCTTATTTTTCGCTTTCGGTCGATTTTACTTTCTATACCCCTTGTATTTCAGAAAAACCCTTCAACTATTTTTTCACTTTTTGTCAATTATACATTTTATACCCCTTGTATTTCACAAAATCTCTTGAATTATTTTTCCTTTTAAATCATTTTACATCCATTAACTTGATTACTAGGAATTAGCATGTGTTAGTTGAGGTTAAATAATTAAGATGCTAAATAACTAAATAAGCAGGGCATTAAATATTCATAAGTGAATAATGTTGAAACAAAAAGATGACATTAATTTCTATTCAGATCTTGTAAAACCAAAAGATACATTAACTTTAGAAAATGCTGCAACCAACAACTAAATTCATTTGAAGAAATGAAGAACCAAAGGATATGGGATCATATATATGCCATTATTGGCATCTCTCAATCCTCAAACATCCATTGATTAACACCCGAAAACCGATTTAACGGCCCGAGAAGAAGGCTGCAGCCCCCACGAATGGCGCATTGATATAAGTAGCCGGCTCTGATTGGCTATAATTACTCCGATCATCTGCATAGTTATCGTTACTATCTGGACCTCCCACGATTGCTCCAATAAGTATGTTCGGGTTTGGTGATTTCGCATTGAAGTACTGATGGCCAGCATCGCAGGATATGTGATCAGGATGAACACGAACAGATGGTACAGATGATCCTCTGTGGTGGATCTGTGTTGGATATTTGTCACCAAACCCGACCATATATGACATTTTCATCGGATTATCACCGAGAATGTAGTCAATCTGCTTTTTTGCTTGTACTATAAGCGTTTCAGCTGTGAACGTCACGCCCCCACAAGAAGCATGTCCACCGTAGGAGTTAAGATACTTGGCGTATGTTAGCAAGAGGAAGGAGGAGGTTGTTACGTACTGGAGATTGCTCTCACCTTGTTTGTACAGCAGCCCTCCTGTAGTACAATCCATACATACAGCTTAATTCATACATGACTTAATCGAAAACAACCAAATAGTTTCTTAATCTTGTTGTGGAGGGGTGAAAGTGTATTGTTCTAGTTGGTTTCTAATACCTGGGGTATATCGGGCCTGGGAATTTGGTGATCCTGGAATGATTGAGCAAATATAGTTATCGGAGTGTTGTTTATACAGCTGAAACTGATCCAGTTGTTTCTCGAGAAAGCCCTGAGCATTGCCAATGAAACAAACACATTCATGAGTTAGAGAATGAAGTTAACGAGGGAAGGGGGTAGCTGGTCTTAGGGTCTGTTCGTTAGCAGCTACATAAGCTTAATGGAATCCACGGTTTATTTGCTCAACTATTTGGTAGTAGGTTAATGAAATACAAAACAGCTTATTCAATAAACTTTTAATGGGAGTTTTATGCAAAAAGTCAAGTTTTTTTCCAAAACTGTCCCTACCAATTAAAAAACACCTACTGAAAAATCCTCTCAAACTAAAGACAGATTAAATCCGCAAAGACAGTTGTATCCATATAGAGCTTAATGAAAAACCAACAAACAAGCCCTTGGTTTTTCCTACTTTTCTTGTTTACTAGGTATCTACTTGTGTGACTAGTTCGCTATGCAAGTCGATGGTTTTCACAGAAACACCATCTATCCTCTGGGTAGAGGTAAGGCTTGTGTACATCCTACCCCAGATTCTACCTCATTTACAGGGTTTGTTCAATTGGGTTTGTTACCTTGGCCAAAAGAACTTTAGTACCAGCTCTTTTGTCATCCCAACTGAAGGAAAAATCATCATCGTCTGAACCCAGGGTGTGACCATTTGATTGAATGTAAGACAAATAAGAAGCATCCTCAGAAGCTCTATGGATCCATGCGGCTCCCCACAACAGCTCATCCTGAATCAATTTCAAACATCAGAAACAGTGATTCGATGAAACAAGTTATGGATCAGTAGTTGTTTAATATTTATCTTACATTGTATCCGGAATACGAGCAGTAAAACGGACAGACAACAGATCCGAGAGAGTCGCTGTACGAGCCTCTGTACTTGTCAGCAAAATCAAACACCTGACACATCATAACACGACTAGCTCGTTAACCCGATGAGTGGATTCTTACGTCTAAATCAAACAAACACAGTATATCCTACTCGGAGGTGAGGTTTGGGGAGGGTGCGCTACAACCAAAATTGATTTTATAGAACGCCTAAAATGTAGAAGCGTCATAAAAAATTACTTAATAGAACTTAACTTTATAGGAGAAAACCAAAAAGCGTCATATTTAAAAGTGTTACAATAGGTTTATACTTTAGACATTTTAACAAGTTTTTAAATGTATTATAAAAAGATGAGTTTATTAAACATTTTTCAAAAGTATCCAATAAAATAGCTAATATGACATTTTATTTTAAAAATATCTTTAAAAACTTGTTAAAAACATTATATAAATATATTGTAACGCTTTTAAGTATGACGCTTTATAATTTGGTCCTATAAACCTAAGCTATATAAATTATTTTATTAGGACACTAAGACAATCTACGCTTCTCCAATTTTATTTTGTTCTAATGTTAAAGATGTATTTTGACCTCTATCCGAAAGAGTAAAGCCGTTGTAACAACCGTGAAAACCAAGTACGACAAAGAGAGAAAGTCAAATAAGATAAAAGGCATACATTCTTGGCTGTTTGTAGTAATTTACGCGAATAAGAAGGATCGGAATCTTGAAAGACGATTGATGCCGCAGCAAGCGCAGCAGCCGTCTCTGCAGCCACATCCGATCCAGGATTTTGTGGCGATACCTTGTACACATTCCGTGGCGTGTCCATATCTTCCGGCCTCTCCCAGCAACTGTGATCTGAATGCGGTTCCCCTACCTGTTCAAATTTGGTTATAAAATGTTAGCATATACAAGAAACCTCCTTTTTAATAACGACAACTTGCACACACCCCAACTAATCCTAACCCGTAGTCTTCCCACCTTATTTTTCATAGCAGGAAAGGTCTTTCAGCGTTCTCTAAAGCATTATTAGACAAAAGGTTACAAAGTAGAATATCATGCATGCAAGAAAATGGTGGACCCACCTGGACATATAAGGTGCCAGGGGTGGCTGTGGCTGCTTTCAGAAGATAATCGGAGCTCCAACGAAGGGCTGTTTTGGCATTCCCGAGTTCGGATTCCATTGAATCACCAAATTCAATGATACTCCATGCAAGCATGGTAGTAGTAAACGCCATTGGCAACCCGAACTTGACGTTATCACCGGCGTCATAATAACCTCCGACCAAGTCCACCTGGAAAAAGTAACCAGAAAAAGGGAAATTAATGAACCAACCACAAACAGTGTTGAAAATTGAATAGAATGGAACAGTGAAGGTACATTGGTGGAAGAACCGTCGTTAACGGCGGAATCAGCCCTCCATTTGAGACGTTGGTTCGAGGGTAAGTTGCCGGATCTTTGACCGTCGAAGAAGATGATGGATTTGGTGAGGGCGTCGGAGTAATGGTGGGAAGTGAAAGCAGAGGCGGAAGATGAAAAGGTGAGGGCAAGAAGGACGAGGAGAAGTGGAGCCATTAATGGTGTGGTTGAATGTGAAGGAGGAAGGTGTGGGGTGATTTATAGGAGTTACTTGTGTTGGGTGGTCGTTAAGTGAAAGAAATCACGGGATTAACTGCGAAAAAACGAACAAAAAAGAAGGAATCCAATTTAAGAAAAAAGTGCGACTAATTTAGAATTATTGATTCACGTCGCAATCCATTTTTTTCCTTAAATTTAACCTTAATTCACGTCTTAATGTAATATTCGTATTTAAGCAAGATGGGATACGGAAACTCTATTTGGTTTTTCCGAACTTTTCCTTATTTTAAAATACCTGTTGTTGTTGCCTTTTATAAATCCAACTTAAATGTTTAATGTTTTCGTCTAAACGAGATAAGTCATTTTTTGTTTTGTATGTTCTACTTCTTCTTCTTCTTCTGTATTAGGAAGATCTTTAAAGGTGTGCTTGATACACCAGATAAGACAAAACATAACATGGTTCACTATTCAATGTTTGATATGATTTTTATATGTAATAGATATGAATTAAAAAAAAACAAAGTGAAACAGACATGTTCGATCCTTATCCAATGAGACAAGGTGAAATATATATATATATATATATATATATATATATATATTACCAATATTAAACAACTTTTTGGCAACATAAGCTTGTAAAAAAAGCTCCTTAAAAGACCCCCAATTTTTGTTTTTGTATCTTTCTATTTTATTCTCTAAATTCCTTTAACTTTTTGCCCCAACTCCTCCCTACTTTTCAACTTCTTCCAAACTTTTTTTGACAAAATTTTCCCCAAAATATTTTGCAAACGTTAAATCAGGCGTGACATATTGGATACGTTTGGTCCGATTAAGGTTTTTTTTTGTTGTAACGAGGACATGATTTTGGGATCTAGATAATGGGCAAGAGAATCAAATAGAATGAAGAAACAATACGAAGATATTGTAATCAGACCCCCATCGAGAAAATGAAACAAGAGTACGCCGAAGAGACCTAGATTTTTTTGGTTATTCTAAATAAAATAAAGTTATAAAGAGTTTGACCATTTGTACCTCAAGTTATGGAATTGAAATGATAGCCCATGATTTACTCCAATTAGTGCAGGAAATCCCAATTTTAGTGAAGCTGCAAGTCTTTGTTTTTGGCTTGTGAAGGTGTGGGGGGCAAAAGATATGCCCCTGAATATGGAGAACCTCTAAAACCCATATTCCATGTGATGTGCCCCTCCATTCCTATCAACTTACAATTTAACCATATTCTTCTACTCTTCTCAAATTGGGTTTGTATTCTTCTATTTTTGGATGTATATATTGGGTCGGGTTGATTGGAGTTTTCTCTACATGGGATGTTATAATCCCTGTCTCCCATTTAAGAGTTTATTAAAAATATAATTTCTAAATCCATTTCAAGAAATATAATTTGTACATTTCATTCGTTCTAATCTATTAAGATGTTTTATAAATAATCTACACCATTCAATTAAGATATTTATGAAAATAATGAAGGTTCATTTATTATGATTTTAAGTATTTATAAAAGATTCATTATTATAATTAAAGTTTTATATTAGCAAAACAATCAATATACATGTATACATCATAGGATTAGGAAAACTGCAAAGGAATGAAAAATTGAAAATACCCTAATAATCATTCATTTGACATGTAGATGTAGATAGAATCTTCAATTGCTTGTATTTACATTGTATACTGTGATATATATATATTAATTATAATGAATAATTTTGATTATACATATGAAAGTAAATAATAGAGTGTTCCATGTGGTGCAAGTGAATTTAAGAGCATGATTTACGTTGGAAGAAGGAATTGTTTGAAAGGCGTAATTGTAGGAATTAAATTTGAAAATAAGGCGAGTTGACCCATTTGTCTTAAGCTACTACATGTCACGGGTTGTTATGCAACTGAGTCACGAGTCACCAATCATATATCACCAATCCTTGTCCTATCTCTCCCTTTGTATGGACACATTTTAGAAATCTCCCCATCCGCTAGACACACACACACACACTTCCTTCCCAAATGTCACGGTTCTACATCCATCTCACGTATATCTACGGATTCTTATATCTTCAATAGATTTTCTAAAATAGAAGTTTTAGTTTCAACAGATTCCCCTGAACCTTCAAAAAAATGGAAAAGTAAGAGACAGTGACCGAAATTTTTTAGATTTAAAGAACTTTTTTCAAAATGATTACCTATGAAAAAAATTATTTTTTATTTTTCCTACCAATGAAAATCCTTGAAATAAAATTTATAGGAGAGAGAAATAATATTTTATAAAAGTCAATTTGTTGTAAAGAAATAAAATTTATAAATATATGTTTTTAATAAGCCAATTTGTAGTACCAAACACCCACGTAATCATCTGCCATAAGGTGTAATTGGAATTTACAAAAGACTAAAGGGATTCTGGTTAAGCTGTAATACGAGTTACAACTTGCAGAGTGTATGCTTGTATAAGCAAACTTTAACCCAAGATGACCGAAGAATGCCGTATGGTGGGGGTCAAGACCAAGGCGGAACACGACTTTTGTAGTCCGGGGGGTCGAAACACAATATTACAAAAATTTAGAGATCCAAATGATATGCATGTCATTTGTTTTTTGTTTTTTTGTTTTTTTGTTTTTTTTTTTTTTTTTGCTATGATCTACTATTAAATTTTAGATAAAAGATTGGTTGATGCAAGATTAGAACTCAAAACCTTCAAACTGTTAACCGAAAAATAGTAATTCAAATTTGTCATGTTTTTGGATTATTATGAAGCAATAGAAAAACCCGTTAGATTAGTAATATAACATGATCTACCAACTTAAACATTATTTTTTTATATTATTTGAGAACTATTTTTTATATATAATTGATATTAATAATTTAATATGTACCGGATGAAAAGGAAAAATGATAGAAAATAATTAAATGCCACATAAAGGAATTGAAATAGTGACCTCAAGGACATGGCCAGAAGGTGATAACCAATTGAATCATCAGTCAAATGCGTCTTGAAAAGTTCATATATGGTATTTGAATCAAAAGACAAGATGACCATGGCTCGGAAAATCCCCTATGGTGTTCCGCCACTGGTTAACACTCAAGGGGCGGCACCCCTTGCAAGGGCATGATTAAGGGGCATCGCCCCTAAAACCTAAACGGTATGCATTAGGAGGTGACACTGAAGCTGCTGGCTAGCTTCAGTGACACTAATCAGCGGCGTTCTCATTATCTTGATCAGTGAGTGTTCACTTAGTGATGGTAAATGCTCCTAACTGTTTTGTAACCTCCTGCAACTATCAAATAACCATTGGAAATCGCAATTGAGTGCATACCTTTAAAAGGTATTTTAAGTCTCATTCATACATATGAACAAAAGAATAGAGACTCAATTTTCTACCTAAACACCAGCGTACGAACTTGGATTATCCTCGAGTAAATTTCGTAAAAACCCAAAGCCATTATTCATTATAGGGTCGAAATATTACTTAAGGAAAGTGTTCTGTACACAATCCAATTCTATCCAATCCTAGTTTATAACAAAATGAACTGTTTGAAATTCTTGATCTAAAATTTCTTTTTAGATAAAAATCCTATATCCTTTTCATTTTTTTTCAATTATTCAATCATTTCATTTTCCCACAAATTGGGGAATTTGACCCTTCTTTAAAATAAATCAAGTTATTGAATATTTGGAGTGAATCACGAAATTCGTCCATTCACTGTGTCTTGCAGAATCTGAAGGGGGTCTGCATAAAATTATCAAACCTCCTAACCCACTAAAATTGTCTTAGATGTGTTGCGTTTGGAATGGACTTTATAATCGAACAGTACCTTGTACTCACTTCTAACATGAGCACAAGAATTTGGAGTGCACGTTAATGATTCTGAAGAATTGTGTTAATACTAGGTTCACTGGGAATGGGGTTGCTCTTGGCACAGACATGATTTGCCAAATTAGGGTATTTGGTTAGGAGCTTAATGAAACTCACAACTTATTCAGTCAGCTATACATGACTATTTGGTAGTTACTTAATGATATAGGGAGTGGCTTATTCAGTAAGCTTTTTTTTGGGGGGTGGTGGAGTTTTATGTAGAATGCCAAGTTTTTCCAAACCTGCACCTCCTAATAAAAAAGACGCTCCTTCCATCTATGAAAAAACCTTTCCTAATCTCTACAGAGAGTTTAATCTATACAAACAACTTTATCAATACTAGATTAATGGAAAACCAACCAAATAGCCCCTTAGATTGGTTGAAATCCCACTTATATTCAATATGATTTATATTAACATGATCCAGTATTTACTACCTTGTAACAAGGTCTTATGCTAGGATCTAATGTATTGCCTTCTATAAGGCTATAGCAAGATCTTATTATGCTAGGGATCTAATTTATTGCAATAGTCCAAAACCATAAACTTAAAATAAGAGCAGGGAAGAGCATGCTCACCGTTTACAACTCTCTTTAACCTCATGGCTTGCTTTCACTTCACATCAAACACATCAGGCTTTTTCACAATTGGCAATTTTTCTTCAACTTCAACATCAAATTGGTGATATCATCATCAAATGTCTCTCTTTTTTATATTTCACCATTCAGTTTTGTCCTAGGTTCCATTGCAAACTCTGAGGAATTACTTCATCTCAGGAACTTACCATAACATTGATATGAGTAAAAAAGTGAAAATCACAGGAGATGAGAACATGATCATTGGGGATAGATGAATAAATAAATGAAATTATCACATGAGAAATGGACAAAGTTCACATCAGTAATCAACTTGAAAAAGAAGAAAAAACATGAAAAATCAGCAAAAGTTGATGCAACAAGTTTGAACAAAAGAATCATATAGATGTGCCATGGATCGAAATTAAGTAGGTTTTAGACTCATTTAACTAAAAATATGCACTGTTGATAAGCATAGTGTTTGTCGGTTTATGCAACCTTAGAATTCAACACAAAAATAGAACTCGGCGCAAGTATACACCTTAAACTACTGTCGTCTTGTAACAAGTAATAATGGTAAAATAACAGATATCGTTCCCACAACAAAAGTTTTGCAAAGTTCTTCAAAAGTCCAGTCTATAAAAACTAATTTCAGATGACGAAATGAGGGTTGATTTTCTAATATTTGGATGTTTGATTAGCAATTAAGAAAATATCAGTCGTACAAAGAAGCACATAGTGCTAAGGTTGTTTAAGACACTAAACAGATGATTCAACAAAAAAGTGACATAACATTCCTGTCACAATTATATAAAATCACAAAATGATTTTATATAATTGTCACATTATCAACTATCGGGTTAAACGGCCTCCCAAGAGTACACACCAGTCAACGTACTATCGATACAATATCATTTATGTTAGACGTCGTCAATCCTAGCACAACACAATGTTACCATCCTACACCGTATAAGTATAGTACTTGTCGGATACTAAAGCTATTTATAGCCTACTCCTATTACCTCAGGTTTTATTATCTATCTTAACTCTGAAAGTTAATGCATTTTCATACACAAAATCAGTTGTCAATTAATTTTAATGAAATTTTCAATGAAATTTTAATCACCTGAAACAAATAGTTAGACTATAATGCTAATAAGACACCTCTGTACTTTCACATCGGCTTTGGTCTTAATTTTCTCTTACACCCCAAGCTAAGGCGTTTAGCTCATCATTGCTCGGTTTCTTCTCACGAAAAATGTAAAGACTGAAAAATAAATAACTAATGCGGAAAAGTAAATTGCAGAAATTAAATTACGAGAAATTAAAATACTGGAATTTAAAGTATTGAAAATTAAATTACATAAATATAAATGACTGAAATTAAATTGCTGGAAATTAAAATGCAGAAAAGTAAATTACAGTAAAGTAAAGTGTATAAATTAAAAGACTGAAAAGTAAAGTACTGGAAAGTAAAAGACTACAATTAAATTACTAAAAAGTAAATACTAAAAATTATTCTAAGAGAAGACATAAAGTAAAAGAAAATACTAGTGAAAAAAAAAAACTAAAGAAACTTGCACTCTAAGCTATAAAGCTTCTAAGACAATGAAAAATCTTGTAAGAAAGAAAGCTAAAGAAACTTGCACTCTAAGTTATGAAACTTACAAGACAAGTGAAAGTTTATAAGAAGGAAGATTGTGAGAAACTTGCACTCTAAGTTACAAAACTTGCAAGACGAGTTTCGTTACTAAAAGTGAAGAATTATGTGCAAGTACTTGAAAACAGATTCTTTAGTCTACGGAAATTAATCGTGAGCCACAAAGGATGAAATCCAATGTAAATAAACAGAAATAGATTAATTTCAACTTGTAACGAAAGTCAGAAAGCTTTTATAAATCAAGAGTAAGAACATAAATGAAATGAAGATTAAACATGAGCACTTGAATTAACACTTGAGAATATTATCGCAAATTCACTTCAATATCTTCGGTTCTTGGTTGGAAACAAGAAAACCAAAAGTTTAAACAAAATATTAGAGAGAGTAATTTTTAACCAAAAGGTTGTGTGTACAAAAACTAAGCCTTAAGCTCCTATTTTTAAAAAAAAGTTTTGGAACTTGCAAAAGAAAGTTAGCTAATAGGACAAAAGAAGTCTTCCAATCAGGCTTTGACCAGACCCACGACCTTAGAATCAGCTGCTCCAAGAGAGCAGCCCAAAAATTTTGGCCCAGGCAAACAATGCAGCCCACTGCTTGGTGCTATAGAATTCTGCCAATCATGCTCCTACAAGACTGCTGCAGGACTTGGCCCAAAAATCATCAAAAATCTGCATAAACAGATAATTAACATTAGATATGATATAATACTACTAATATATATATATATAAAGATGACATAAAAAGACTTAATTAAGACACTAATGGGCAAATAAAACAAATGAAAATTATTAAGAAAATGATGTAATAAAGTTAATAAATTAACACTTATCACATAGGTTATTTAATTGTATAGATTTACTATGGTTGATTAACATTTGTATACCTTGTGAGTGTTGTCTCCTAAGTCTGCACAAAGTTTTTGAGCATCACAGTGCTTCACACGGGTTTTTGAGCATCACAGTCACCATAAGTTCGGGATAATCCGGAGCTTTAGGATTTCCCCTATGGCTTCTCCGGTAAGAAATTCCGACTTACGGAGAGGAGAAGTGTCTATAACCTTGCTCGATTGCTACATATTCGCATGATTATTTTCAATTGGATCGTAGTTCACCTTCAGAAATGTTGTTCCCAACTTTCCATGCCAATCAACAGAATCTTCTTCTTCGAACTCGAAGCCACCTCCGTGATGGTGACGACCGGAGATTGATGGTTGTTGGTCGCGGCAACTTTTCGAATGTTGCAGGTGGGACTTGTTAGCAGAAATAATTTTTAGAGTAAAATATGATTTTAGTCCTTTTGGTTTGTCTAAAGTTATTTTTAAAAATTACGTTTTTCATCCCTCTAGTATGGAATTCGTTTGCTACTTTCTTCACTCTTAGGGTTGTTGTCAGTTGCTAAATAACTTGGTGTAAAATGATTAAGTGGTCATAATCTTATAATATAGTGCAAAATTTGGTAACTTTTTAGAATGAAATTAGGGCGTTAAATGGTTAAGGAAGGTCCAAGATACAAAATCATTTAGGGACTTTTAGAATCATTAAGAGGTAGATTTTTTTTTGCCAAAACAAAACTCGCCTCTTAACGATTCAAATATTGTCTCGTAATGAAACTATTAAGAAGTAGACAAAGTCTCTGACTAACTCTATTAAAGAGTTTGGGGTTGTTTGGTTAGTTTTTCATTAATTATTGTATGAATAAAGTTTAATGTGTAGATTAATCTGTCTGTATAAATTAGAAGGTTTTGTTTGGAAGGGTTTTGTCATGGATAGAAGGAGCGTATTTTTTAATTGTGAGCAACATGTTTGGAAAAAACTTGACTTTTTGTATAAAGCTCATTCTTAGAAGCTTATTAAATAAGAAACTTTCTATATCATTAAGCCACTACCAAAATGTCATGCGTAGCTTACCTAATAAGCTGAGAGTCTTATTAAGCTGTTAACAAACATACCATCTGTTAAGTCTAAGGTATTTTCGTATTTTCACATTTCTTATTCATTGAAACAAAATTAAAAATGGCAAGTATGAATGATGACAATGGGAACCATCGAGGAGTAACTTATGATGAAACAACACCCGTATTGAAAATTCGATAAATGGATGGAATGAAACAACGGCAAGGATCTCCGAAAAAGTCCTTGCATGGAAAAATAGAGTTTCCAGCATATAATGAGAAAAAATGGTTCAACGGCGGCTAGACTAACCAATTATCTTAGATCAATGTCGAGTCTTTAGAGTGTTAAACTTTGGTTCTCATATCATATGAAAATATGTAGAAGCTCATCAGACTACTCACTAAAAGAACTCGTGAGAAAAAATAAATGTTCCAGCATATGTTAATTGTGTAGGAAAAACTAAAAAAATTAAAGGGATGAAACTGAATAACAATCGATTATACACCAAGACAACAACACAGGAGAGAAAAATAATCAATTGGTCAACCTCTTCGACGTTGATAGGGATGGAAAAGGCGAGACAATGGACCAGAACTGCACCCAATAGGTTTAGGGCAAAGAAATTTCCTTATGCTCCTTGTTAACCGACGTTGACTGTGCTCCTTGTTATGCCTCGTTCCCACTCCCTCTGCTTCCCGATAGGTTTAGGGCAAAGAAATTTCCTTCGGGTATGAAAAACCTATCGGGTATGCATTTAGTAAATAATAGTAATGACTTCATTTGTGTGTATATATGAATGGTCAAATTAGGAGCGAATACTATCACATCACATACCATTTATGTTTTCTCCAATTATAACCCTGATTAATATTAATTATAAATAAATATTAATTGTTCATAAATATTATATTTATAGTAATTAAAATTAATTAAAAATACTAATAGATTTTTAATTATACATTATTAACTAATTTTATTATACAATAGATATTGATAACAATTACTTATAAATGTTATTAACTACATCAATTATTTTTTTAAATATTATTCAATTTATTTAGATATCAAAAGGCAAAAATAACAATTCTAAAAATGCATATATAAGTTACATAAACATTAAMGCTATATTTATTYTRTTTCATAGATAATTAAGATATGTAAATAATTTCAATAAAATATTTAATTTAATTATTAATTATATATAATTAATATTAATTAATTAATTATTTAGTATATGTGAGATCGGTCAATTTTATTGTTATCCGTGTTATATTCATGGTTATTTAAAATCACATCTCAATGTAGATTTTTTCTAATTTTATTTCAACATATAACAATCAATTTTAAATTTCTTTCAATTAACATATTATATTATTTATTTATTCTTTACTGTCTTGTTTGTACTAATTAACATATTGTATTATTAGAAATTTGTTTTAGTTATATTATTAGAAATTTATTTAAATTATATTTTAAAATATTTGTAATTGACAGTTTTTTCAAGATGCATATTTTAATCATTTTACATGCTTATAACCTAGTTTTTATCAAACATAATTTGTTCATCAACTATCTTATCGGCTAGTTTACTAAACATAGCCAACAAGAAGTAAATTGTGTTTTTAACCAATTAGCCTGTCCAAATACGCATCCATATATAACCAGGTGGAGTGGACTTCAAATTTCTGACGAGTGTATATTGGACAAATTTGGTTTATAGATTAGGAGTTGTTTGTTTACCTCTTAATAGTTCCATTAAGAGGCAACCTCTGAATAGTTAAGAGGTGAATCTTGTTTGGCAAAAAAAAGTTTGCCTCTTAATGGTTCTAAAACTCTCTGAATGATTTTGTATCATTGATTTCTCTTAACCATTGAGAATCCTAATTTCATTGTACACAATTACCAAACAATTATCTTTCATTTTACAGTATATCATGAGAGCATCTTAATCATTCTGATCACTTAATCATTCTACACCAAACCATTCAGCAATTGCCAAACAGCCCATTAATTCTTTTTATTTTATAGAATAATCAACTTTAACCTTAAGATTAACGGATAAAAATCTCATGTCTTAGGTTTTCTTATCTCATTTATTTCCATCAACCATATGAGTACACGTAATAAGCATATATGTATAAGCATTTTTTTTTTCTTTTCTCATCCAAACACTAAAAACTGTATATTATCGATATCACATCGAAATAAGTCAATAAACAGTTTATATAAGCAATCCCAAAGACTCCCGAATTCCATGATCATAAGTTCATAAGTACTATAGATGTATGCTGGTTAATTGCATCTCCCTTTTCTTGAATCTTTAACTGTCAACATGGACCTCCACTGCCACTGCCACTGCCACAGCCACCCACCTCCGCCTGTCCCCCACCACCACCACCGTCACAAAAAACCAAAAAATAAACACTGATTCAAAATCCCCACCTCCCCCTTCCACCATCACAACCACAGAATACCCAACAAAATAAAAATGAAAAGATTTGGTGTACATTGCAATTCAACAGGTTGAACCAATTCCATGGATCTATATATTTAATCCATTATGCTTTTATACCCCATTTGTTGTTCCAATTGAAGGACTTGTCCATGATTCAAACTCTCCTCTAGAAGCTTCACAGCTGCTTCAATTCTTCTGTTCCTCCATTGATGGAAGTTCTTCTGTTCACCAATATATGTACACACACACAGAGACACAAAGTCATAGATTCTAGAAAGACATTAGAATGGACAAATCCCTCCAAGATTAGAAATAGAGCAGCTATGCAGCTTTAGATCCAAGTGGAAAATCATCAACTGTTGATAAATAGTGACGATAAACTATCAAATCAAGGACTACTTTACTGTAAAAATGTACAGAATTCTAAGGGTTGGAGAATGGGGTTGATATAAGTAAAACAATCCTCAAATGTGTGTGTGTGTGTGTGTATATATATGTATATATATATATATATCGATCTAGAGGTAGCTTTGCTTCTATATGTAACTCCATTTTCACATCTATGAATTAGACCCCAATGACAACTCATATATATATATGCCTACAGATCATCCAGTTACAGTCATTGCTCTTCTTCAGTTACTTAATCTTGATTAGTTGGTTTGAACAAGAAACAATGGGTTCATTCTTGGTAAACAGCACACAAACAGAAAGAAAAAAGTTGGGGAAATTGTACTAATCTCATGCAAAACGATCAAAAACCCTAGATTTTAAAGTCAATCATAAGGTAATGATGAGGCATTTTGAAGTCAAATATAGCATCAATGCTAAAAAGTGGATGAAGACCAGAAACATACACCATACAACATTCTTCACCATCATGATGGCAAGGGTTTAGAAAGGCTGACAAACAAAAACCCCTTCCAATTAGCTTGCAGATTATATATGTAGATTAGCAATGATTATATAAACAACCTTTCTACTACATATAATAGCATCCTGTTTCTGAAACATAATTCCTCCATTATTACCCCAATCTTGATCAAATGAAATTCATCAGAATTGAAACAATAGTTGTAAAAATCAAGATCAGAAATCCAAACCCACCAAAAAGATCTGATCAAGATTGAGAAAGATTCATACTTGGTGAATATTGGAGGAAGGACAATTGAGGGGAATGAAGCCTGGTCCGACGACACCAGAATCACCTATAATCGATCAATCAATCAACAGTAAAGATCATCATGAGTAGCCTCGAGCCAGACAACAGTCCCCTCAAGATAGAGAACTTCCTTATGACCTAATTGCTGTCTTGAATCATCCATGGCAGAGAGAAATGAAAGAGTAGTGTGTGTGTGTGTGAGAGAGAGAATGAAAACAGTGAAGAAGATATATATGTTGATAAAAGGAGAAGCAAAGTCATAAATGCAAAACAAACACTTGCCCCCACACTCCTCCTACCTCCTCTGTTCATCTCTATATGCGCCCTTCTTCAATCTTTACATACCACAAATATAAAAACAGGAACCCCTTTTTTTAGGGTTCCTGTTTTTTCTAAATCACATGAATGAATTACTCGTGAATTCTTGAAATTGTTTGTAATTCCATTGATGGTTTCATTGAAACTCAAAATGAGGAAGCAATGTGATAATGGTTGTTAAGATTAGAGTAAGATATAAAATTGAATTTAGTTGAAATTGGTATGAGTTTGTAATTGATGAAAAGGGTTTTGGGGAGAAGAGAATCCCCTTTTTAAGTTTTTTTTCTCGACTTTTATTTCTACTTTTTAGAAAAGCATTGGAAATGGGACCTATATCTGTTGCCGTGTTCTTCAAGGTTGACCATATCCAACAATTACCCTCCTTTCTATGTCCGATAGCTTTCGGTCGTTGTTATGTTTTTTTACCGGGTAAGATTTCGATCTTTTACATGTTTAATTGTTAAGATAAATGATATCGATAAACGCTTATATAATAAGTGTTTAATAAACAGCCACTTAATTCGAAAAGCATTTCAACAATGTAAAATCTTTCGTTTTCTTAATAATATGATATAAACATAAAACTGCAAATTATATAATGACATGTATATAATGGAGCAAATTATGATTTTCGGCTCTATGGTACCATATTCTCTTTCATCCTCGACCTCTGTTTATTACAAATAAACCCTTAAAGTATGGGTACATTTTGTGCTACAGCCCTTCCACCTGATTGGGTTTCAACTATTAGTAAAGCGGTCTTGTTCTGGTCTAGTGCATTCCCCTAATGGCGTCAATTATTCACAGTAAGAAATTGCATTCATGTCACTTGCACACGAGTATTTTGGTCGTTTCTCTAGCATTTTCAAAGAAAAATCTTATCCTCTCCACCTTATACGAAACTGCAACCCAACATTTCCACTAGGACCCTGAACTGCAAATCCTTTGATTCTCAGTCTTCGCCCAAGGTATTGGTGCCCTACTTACACGTAGTAGAGAACTAAATGACTAAAGGGGGCATCAAGTCGACAAAAGGGAATCATGAGGAATAAAAACGATAGACTCGTTAGGTTGATAAATAAGTTTAATTATTATTATTTTATATATTCGATCTTTATTAATGTATTCATGGTTTTTTGAAATTTCATTTTAATAAGTTGGGTTTTTAGAGCTGATTTGATTCAAAATAGAATCTTAGCGTCACTTGGTTCTATATTATCGCTAGTGTTGATTCCTGCGTTTCTTAATTCTTTCTTACTCACCATCGATCGCCTCCTTTCCGGCTCCAACATTACACTTGAATGCAATACAGTTGATATCTTTCAGCCTTATATCCTTAATTTTTAATTTTTGTTTTCTTGAATCTTGATTTTTTTTTTGATTGACCTGGATATTTCACTCGCTATGCAAGCCGACAAATCTCAGGGTGCTTACCTACTTTGCGGGTAGTCTGGAGTCACCGCATTTGAACCTTCGTGACCACAAAATGACTTCTATTCCTCATTGGATTTAAATGTGAGACCTCCACCACTTTTGACCACCTTATGTTACATATTACAAATTTTTGTTTCCTAGTGCTTAGTCATATATATATATATATGTTTTCTTCATGCAATTATTACATTAATTTACAAATAAGCTCTATAAATAATTAACCCTAAAATTAGATCCACAAATTGTTTTTTTTTTTTGGGGGGGGGGGGGGGGGATGCCACATTTATTATGGATTTGAAAATTTAAGGGTTGCTTACTAAACACTTACCTCGCAAACGCTTAGCGGGTCACTTCAATATCTTGGATAAATATGGAAAGAATCGAGAATCTTACCCGAAAGGTGACAACTTTTATGCGATTAGCATTTACCGAACAAACTGTTGCATACAATGTTGTTTCAGGGGCTGTTTACCAAACACTTACCCGGTAAGCGCTTACTGGTAAAATTTAACAGTACCATTTACTTACCGGGTAAGACTTTAGTCCATCAAAACGGCATCGTATGTAACAATTTACAGAGTAAGTGCTTACTATGGCAAGAGTCGTCGTCCTCACTTACCGGGTAAGACTCTTGGTCCTTGTCTCCCTCTTACCGGATAAGATTTTTGGTCCTTACCATATTTATCCGCTAAGGTAATATGACTTGATAAGCGTTTATCTGGGTAAGCGTTTGGTAAACGGCCCCTCAGTGGGTTAGAATCTTCTCTGGTAAGTAAGTGAAATTATTAAATCTTAACATTAGACGATTACGAGGTAAGCATTTGAGTAAATGATCTTTAAGTTATCTTAAAGTATGTAGTAGATAAAAAAATCGAATTAAAAGAGCAAATTATACGAAAAAAGATTTGTAAAACAACATTGTTTTATGGGTCAAAAGAGGCCCAAAATTTCAGCCCATAAAGTTGTTAGTTATGTATAGGGTTTTTGTTAATGTACGGTCCTGTTTGTTTTTTAAAAAAAAGCACTTAATTGCCTTTTATGTCTGAATCGGTCAAACATTGAGGAATTAAATGTGTTTGTTTTTTTTTTTAATTAAGAGCTGAATTTCTCTGAATTTGTCTGAATTATTCAGATGTAAATTAAAGTCAGAAAACCACTTATTTTGGAATTTCATCTCCTTCCCCCAATATCCAATGAACAACACCACTACCAGCACTCACTACCATCGTCTCCTTTCCTTCTTTCAACCACCACCACCGCCACCGCCACCGCCACCGCCGCCGCCGTCCTCAGCCCATCAACACCGTCGTATACCCGACTCCCAATTGCAGCRCCCATCCTTTCATGGCTGAACCAACACCGCCACCGCCCCCTCTTTCTCAACCATCACCATCGCCACCGCCGCCGTCTCCACTTCCATCAACCGACGACCCATCTTCTAATTCCGATCGCTCCCGAATTCCCCAAACAAACCCTTCCAAAATCCCTATTCGTCCTCAGAAAATCCGAAAACTTTCCTCATTCGCATCTGTTGATTCTGCAACAACCCTCCCAGAAGAAATTAAACGTCAATCAACAATCGCTGAAGCCGACGCATCCAAAGCCATCATCCTTTCAACCACCACAACCACTGTCGTAACAAAAAACCGTCATCTCAACTCTCGATTTCAATCTCGATCTAAAACACCTCAAGCTCCGGATCTCGATCTCTTCTTCTTCCTCTCGATATCTCAAGAAAGGCATCTTGATTTCACTCTCGGTCTTCTACCTCTCGATCTCTCTGAGAACCCACGACAAGAAGCATGAGTCTGTGTTCAAAACATATAAGAATTGTTCTTGGATTTGGGTTTTTTAAGTAGTTGATTGTTTATATGTTTTCTTTTTGTTTGAGTTTTTTAAGAATCATCGTAGAATGACGCATAATTAATGGAACCAGACTTCAGACGTAAAAACAAACAGTCTGATTAATTCAGATTTCAGACTTCAGCACCACCTCTTAAAAATCAGAAGTGAAATCAGACTTCAGACTTCAGCACCTCTTAAAAAACAAACGCCACCTACATCTTTGGCATGATTCTCAACGTGGACTCAAAAAACATTCCAAGAAAATGACTAAAATACAATACGAGTAAAGTGTGAATACACACACACACCAGTCTCCACCTAATTGGACCATTTGGCGCATCGTATCTTATCTCTTTCTTCTTTTTCACACCATCGTGTCCATCCTTTTAGTCAATCAAATTAAAAGTAGTCGGGCCCACCTCCCTCCAATTTATTACCTACCCATTCCCACTTTTAATATCTATCCACGCTCTCTTAACTTGTACCATTCTTTCTCTAATTCTATTTATATCAAAACCAAATTATATTACACATTAAAAATGTAAGAGAAAATCAGTAGTTTAAACTTTAAATGTGTATTTTTTTTAAGTATATAATATTTATATACAGAAATAAACTTACACATCATCTTCATTAATTGAACTCTTGATCTTTTAAAAGGACAAAGACTTGTATATAACTAAACCAAAGACCCTTTGATAATTCTAAATACTTATTTAACCTACAAGGTTTTTAAATTCAAATCCAACATGGATATACACAAACTCTATGCCGACAATGCCATCAAAGCCACAATGAAAACGTGTACATGTACAATTATGTCAAATCACCTATCCAAGTTTCTATGTTTCGTGTTCTCTTACTATCCACAAATTAACATATGACGTATCCATCACTCTATTTCTGCATATTTTTTTGCATTTTCTTCAACAATTTAAGAACTAACATAAACACAACGCTAGTTGCTAACGAGAATCTCAACAAATCGGAGAAAAAAACTACGCCAAAATTCCATAATTTCCGTTTTGAAGAATTTATTAGAGAAGCCCTCCTTTTACGGGTTCCATATAACACAAGAAACTAATAAAACCTCATTCAAGGTAAGGTTCTTAACCAAAAAAAACTCCAAAAACATATAAGTATTTTTTGTAATGATAGTCGTTATGAATTACTACACTTTTTGCTTACAAATACCTCTCAACGAAGAGGCTCTTAAAATCTAAATTAAATACATATATTTGAAGCAACAACGATATATCAGGAGTAAGATTGATGGATCAGAAAAAAATCATTTGTGTTCAAGTCAACAATGGGTTGAAAAAGGAGAGAAAAAGGACAAAATTAGTAGAATTCACGTCAATTCAACGCGTACACCTGGAGTTCCCTCCGATATCCCACACACTAAAAAGGGACTATATAACAAATACCCACTACTCCATTTCACCACAAACTTCCACCTGCTTGTTAGTTGTTTCCGTCCAAGCCCAAGAGAGTCTAAAGAATGTCTGTTTCCGGTGCATCGATCGTCGAAACTCGGAGGAACAAGAACGAGGGTCGAAAACGATTTACAGACAAGCAAATCAGCTTCCTCGAGTACATGTTTGAGACACAGTCGAGACCGGAGCTAAGGATGAAACACCAGGTAGCAAACAAACTTGGGCTTCATCCTCGCCAGGTGGCTATATGGTTCCAGAACAAAAGAGCCAGATCGAAATCGAGGCAAATCGAGCAAGAGTACAACACCCTAAAGCAGGACTATGAGACACTGGCATCTAAGTCTGAGTCACTGAAAAAAGAGAATCAAGCCCTACTTAACCAGGTATCGTAGTGGTTATATACTACAACTSGAACACCATCCTAAGTAGTTTCATTCATATGTGAATAAAGATTTAACCAATGTTACTTGATGAAYAGTTGGAGATGCTAAGAGACGTAGCAGATAGGCATCAAGAAAACACTAGGAGGCTGGACTCCATTGGAAACAGTAGCAGTGAAGATTCTGATGATCGAATGACCACTTCCCCAACCAAAAACGATGCTAACATTACGTTAGAAAGCTATAGCCAGGAAATTAGCGTTCCATTTTATGAGAATGTTGCATACGTTGGAGAAGAAAGCAAATTTGTAGTCATTGAAGAACAACTATGCAGTGTCAATGATTGGGAGGAAACTACCTGCGGCTTCGAGCCAGATGTTCCGATGTGGTGGGAATTCTGAAGTCGATTAGTGAGAGATCGTATGTTAGAGATAGACCGTGAAGCAGTAGAACAGAGTGTCACTCTTGTTTCTGCAGTATACATCACTGAATGTATCACCGGTAGTTAGAACACACTTGTACATAACACCAGATAAATGAARAACATCTTTGATGTGATGTTACCTGTGTATTTTGCTTCTCATTGAAATGCCATTCCTGTTCACAGGGGAAAACAAAAAATGGTTAGACAAAAATATAWGGCACGTGATAGTGTCCACTGGCCTTTGGMCTGATGGGATAAACCGACCATAGAGAAGAACCTAGAGGTCAAGTTTTCAGGTCTTAAAATGGACATAACTAGCACGTTGCACCAAAAATAGGCAAAAGAAATGAACCAACAGAAACAGAAAAATCTATAAATATGCACGAATATGCCACCAACATAAAGTCAAGAACATAGAATTTTTATGCTTTACTGAATCTGACTGTTTTACATAGTTTAACACGAGGTATTACAGACAAGGCAAGTATGGTGAACTACATAATCTGGTTTAACAASAAGTATGACATCGGCTCTATATCTCAGGCTTGATCTTCACATCTCCATTTGGCAATATGCTTTGTGCTTGTGCAAGGCGTACAGATTCCTGCATCAGATGGTTTCCGGGTTAGTAAGTATCGAGACAATCACATGACGTATCTTTCCAAGGTGACTGAAACATATCAAAGTCACGCCCAAATGTGGGTTGTCCAAGTGGATGAGGATTTTCTCTTGATATCTAAAACCTTGATTATAACAAATAAATTTTTATCATCTTCCTTAAATATACATATCATAATAAATGAACCCTCATTATTTCCATAAATATCTCAATTGATTGGTTTGTATGGTTTGTATTAGTTAGGTGGTCTGCAAAGGAAGGGGATTCTCTCTCTCCCTCCCTCCCTCCCTCCCTCTATATATTATCCATTAATACAGGCAAATTGTTGATCTCAACCAGGACAAACACAAGTGAAAAACAATACTCCATTACATAAAAAAGGTGCAAGTGTGTGACAATTGACAGGTTGCACGAGAAGATTGCTGACTAAACAATTTTAATAAACTATCCACTAGAACAGGAAGTTTTCAATTCAAAGCAGACGAGGACGCTTGAAGTCTAATAACTTTTTCCTGTCCAATAGAACTTTTTACACTTGAGAAGTTACTTTCAGGACACAAATTAAGGTCACATTAGTAATTTTCCCTTGATATACTCCTAAATGAACAATGGCACTCCTTGTGGGAAATCCAAAATGAGAAGGGTTGCACTTCTTACGGAATGTATGTAAGGTACCATTCCACACCAACCCAAGTAGAGGACTAGCAACTCCCTTGTGAAAGAGCCTGAAGCTAATCAACCTTTGATCATATAATTTATGTTGGGACCCCCATATCTTAGGTGGTATATGGCTCTATCATGATTCTCTTAGCGCATTCAACTATGACCACCTGATGGTATCTGCTCATGTATGCAAGCTTGCTTGCTTGCTTCAAGAACCAAATGGATTCTAGCACCAATCCACTCAACTTTCTGTTGAATACTAACATGCTTACAACTGATTAAGCTGGAAAGCAATCTTAACAAAATAACAGGAAAGAAATCAAAGCAGTGATCAGAACCAAAAGGTGATATTTCAATAAGTTTACATAACTCACAGCTGCAGAAGATGCACGAATCTCCCTATAATCTTCGACTTCATCAGGAAATGCTTGTTCAAGTTCTTCCAGAAGATGCCTCCGCAAACCCTGTAAACATAAACAGTGAGTCATATATGATAGATGCAGATAATTCATGCATGAAGTACAACATTAACATATAAAAGATTATCGGAATTCCACTGCCCATGGTTCAATATTCACATTGCAATGAAATAAATCAAAAAGGAAATTATATTAGTAGAGATAATCTAACAGCATTAAGGGACAATCAATAGTCTTTAGTTGCAGGCTTGCACTTGCACTTGATTCTCGGAGAACACACATCCACAAAATTGGATCAAATGAATCGTCTGTTAGTGGTGAAACTTCAACTAGAGCAGAACTAATGAGGGCAGATCTAGTTCAAGAATGAAAAAATAGTAACAAAATAGTATCAACCGACTAGAAAGTAACATTTGGCATGTAAACAAGTATATCTTCCACATCCTTATTTAAATCATCTCCTTTTATGCCTAAGAATGGAGGCAGGAAAAAGATGTGGAGCATCATGAATCATCTAAGGTTGAACAGACGTCAAGTAAAATATAACAAGCACACACGATGTTCACAATGTTACAAGCAATACATGTACATCGTCCTCAGACACACAGCACCAGTTGCAAACTGAACAGCACACACGATAAGTCGCAAATTCACAGATAAAATATAACAATCTATCCAACCATTTTGTACACTTATAAAATCACCATAAACATTGGAATTGTAATTTGCAATCACATGACGTTCCAACTTTCTGATCTATCACTGCCTTCAAAAACTGCCTCCTCTCATCTCATCATCCTATAGATACACACTTCCAAATCACACAGAATTAATTCTTTATCCTGAAACAAGAAAACCAGCTTAACAGGGGAACCAAACTACCTGCATATGAAACCATCAATCATTCTGAACATATAAGAATGGTGTTTACTTTTTCTCAATCTAATAAACTTTCTTGCAGCATCTTCTCATCATAGCATCCAAGATCATCATTCACCATATTCTGAATATGCACTTCATTACCTCAAATATGCTAAAGAAATCGCCATACAGCACTTCATGATTATCATCTATGAGACACCATCAACAAACCTCAAATCTCTCACTCCCAACCAAACCCCAACTCTCCATTATTTAACGTAAACATTAGGAAATTCATTCCCACATTTCCAAAAGCATTGGCCAGTAACGCGTAAGACTTCATATATGCGTTATACCATGGGTGTTATTGTTCATAAGTCAATTGTAGTAGGCTATGGTACAAGTATTCACTGCAGGGGTACAACTAGGAGAAGCAGAGTAGTGTATCAGTAACTTGGTATAAACAAGAGGGTATTGGAGGGGAGGAAGGATCGATTACTTTGTGCTATGAGTTTGGCGAAAGCATTAGGTAGAAAATATGTCCTCTCGAAAGTCAGAAACTATCTGTAACCATTAGATTTACCCTTCGAAGTTTTAGAAAATACATATAACAGGCTCAAACTTTTATTCTATTATATATACATCCTTTGAACTTCCAAGGATGCTACAATTTACCACACATGTGATGGATTAACTATTATATTCAGTTCCACAACCGGAGAACATTGACAAGAACACTTTAAAAGAACTTCTTCGTGTACATAGGGTAAACACCCTGTGAGAATTCCCTTGAGCACTAATAAGAACAAGACCAGTTAAGAGAAGCACAAAATTTGGAGCTTTCATCACTCCCTCATTAACGAACCACCCTTCTTAGTGTCAAACACCCACAACATATGAAAGAAACTTGCTTTAGTGAACAAAAACCACATGCTTAGGCCAATCCGACACATTCTACACATTTGAGACAAGTGTACAACTGAAACTACATGAAAAGGGTGTATTTCTGGGAATTTCTAGATGCTACAAAGTTATTCACTGCTGATTGAACAATAGCAATTAAAGAACAGAAGCCCAACCCCCTAAACCAACCACCTCCCAAGGAGGCAAGAGTGGTATGACTGGGTGAACTTTTCATGCATAGTTGATAAAATAATTTTTGCACGACCATGTTATCTGTTAAATTAATATGAATCATAAATACAAAGAGGGAATAATATAACACCTTTATCTGCCTAATATTTGCATCTCTATCACAAGCTTTTAGCTCACAACGAGTAATTCTAAATATTACAACAAACTGTAATACCAAAGAGGCCTCTCTAGCAACAAAAACTAGCCCTATAGCTACAAGAAGATAGAACTGGGATTATATGCAAAAAGATATTGGTTACGTGCAGATCCATGATGATTAAACATAAAAAAATGATGATGCAAACCTTGAAGGCATCAGTTTTGCCTTTAGTTATCTGGTTTTTAGCAATGCAACTATTTAAAACTTCCCTGGTGAATTCATCCGGATTCTTTCCATCATCTATCAAACTGAAAATTCATTCAATCACGCATTCCAAAATTAGAACATATAAAACCAAATATGATAAAGACTTTAAAGAAAAAGCCTGATTTATTACTTTAAGACTTCCATCGGAACCTGTATGTTACACTTCTCCGACAATTTTGTCATATTATCCATCTCCAAAACAAGTGTGTTTCTGCAAATACAGAATAAAATTATCAAAAAGGACAAATTGATGATATGGATTTATTTGATATAAACAGTCCCTTATCAAAATCTTAAAACAAACAATTTGGATAAAAATACACAGATAACGAAATTACAGGCGTTGGAGGAGGGGGAGCTGAGAGGAAACGTTGAAGGAAGAGACGGTGAGGTAGAGCTGATGGATAATTCCTAGCGATTTCTGAATTGAATTTATGACTTGGTTTAGGTTTTGCTTGGGATCGTCAGACGACGAAGTGGTTGCCATGACAGTTGATTCAGCCGGCGAAGCGTCGTTGTGTTGGGGATTGAGCGTACCATTGCCGCCAGAGGCTGCTGCTCCGGTAGATTCCATCTCCGTTCCGGCTTCAATACAACTCAAGTACAGATCGCGAGGGTTTCTTAGGCGCAAATTCCCTTTGGGGTCGCCTATTTGTTGGAGAGAAACCGCTTTATATAGCTTAATTTTTTATTTTTTTAAATAAGGAAAAAATAATGATAATACTAAATCGTCAAGGGATAAATCTTATTTGATGAAAAAATAGACTATCTTTTAATAATTTTAAAGCTCTCTGAACCATTTTGTATTTTAGCCCTTTTGAACCATTAGGAACTCTAATTTCATTTTAAACAATTATCAAACAACTATATTTAATTTTGCACTATATTATAAGTGTATCTTAATCATTTGAACCACTTAATCATGTTTTATCAAACAATTTAGCAACAACCAATTTGGTTAGTAAAATTCAGAAAATATTTTTTAAGAAAGAAAAAATATTAATTATTAAAAAATTATAAATTAATATTCAGGACTTTGTCGGACAAGATGTATCGACACACGATAACGCATCCATAAACTTTTTTAAAGTATCATACGAATTAGAGTTGCTCAACCTAATCCGAAGCCACTTAATACCTAATTGAGTTGTAAGATCTTCAAATCGTAGGTATTGTATTGAAATTGAGTTAGTGTCATTTGAACCCAACCCAACTCAACTCGATGCCTTTTGATACCATTGATTTAATATGATTGGTAAGTCCTTAATACATATATGGAATTGTTAGCCTTAAAAGAAAGTCTCATGCAAATAGCTTTAAAATTTCTGAAGTATTCATTAGTTTTATTTGTATGTTCTTGTTGATTTTATTTCGTTCAAGCATAATCATTTAGCTAGATTGTAAAATAACATACCAAAATTTCAATCCGACCAACCCGTATTATTTGGTTGGGTTGAATTAAGATTTTTCAAACAGTGGGGCGACGAGGGGTGGGAAGGGGAGGCAATGGTGTCAAGTGCGAGAGTTTTGAATGATGTAGAATTTCGAACGGTAACACTGGTTTAAGTTTTTTTTTTTTACTTTTATAGCCGTTATATAAGTAGCCTTGTTTGGTTAAAATTATAATTTTATAGTTTTCTAGAAGCATTTCCAACAACTATGCTAAAATAGCGATTTTGATGGTTTTAAAGATTTATTTGCTCCAATAACTATGTTATATTGTATGGTAAAATATAGAGAGAGAAAAAAAGAGAAATCATACAAATCTCCAAATTTGGAGGAATCCCTAAAACCTACTATTTAAAAAGGATAAATAATATTTTAGTCTTTCCATCAATATAAGCCATTAAATTAAATGGGGAGTGCTAATGGCACCTCCTTTCATGTCAGAATCAGGTCATTTCAAGCATTGAGAATGTAAAAAGTATACATTGATGTTGATGTGTGTGAGGAAGAAATTCATGGTAGGGGTGCATTAAGCAATGCATAGGGGTGCATTTAGCCCACCCCTAGATTAAAATGTTTAGGAGAGAGATAATATTTTATTAAGGCATTGATTATTTTAATAATATAATCAATGTTAGAATCTCTAAAATAGAATAAGTAGACGGTAGTGCTGTCGCACAGGGCCTTCGATCATTGAGGGGACTTCAGTTTTTTCTAATTTATTTATTTAAAATAAAATAAATATATAATTTAGATAATACATTGCATTATATGAATTCACTTTTAGCACATTGGGAAATGCGGTTTATAAGTTCAACTAATGCAACAAAAGATGTTTGTTCGAATCCCTCGTTTTCTTTTGAATTTTTAACTTTTCAGTTGTTTTAGGAGGCGTTTGGGATTGCTTATAAAAACAATTTATTGACTTATTCCGGTGTGACACCAGTAATAAGCACTTTTGAGTGTTTAGATAAACAGCTTATACGGGTGTCAAACCGGTAATAAGAAGTTTTTAAAAAAATTCAATTATTCTAACTTAAAATAAGTTGATAAAAACTTTTATATGAAAGCATAAGTTGTTTCAAATAAGGAATCCCAAACACCTTTTTAATGATTCTTTGTTTTCTAACTGTTTTTAGTAATTGCTTTTAGTATTTGTTTTATATTTATTATATGACTTGAAAATCCTAAATCGTAGTTATTTCTTTTATCTTGTTCTTCGATCTTCGTTCCTTATTGAAACAAACAAGCGACATGTTCCTTTAACTCTTCTACTTTCGAATTCCATTTGTATAAAATTGGATTCGATAACTTTGATTATGAAGTGTTTTTTTGTTTTCTATTTTTAGAGATTACTTTATATAACTTTCTATGATTATTTAACGGAATTTTGAATTTCTTTTAATTTCTAACTTAAAATCATGGTGGAGGTTATTAATAGTCAACTACTTGAGATTTATAAGAAGTTAACAATTTTCACCTTCTATTCATGTGGGACGAGTTGTTACAAACTCCCCCACTTAAACTCATAGCGTCCTCGTCAGACCTATCCAAAATTTTCCTCCTTGTCATCGACAATGTGAGATTTGCCTAAGATGTTACAAACACCCTCTCTCGAAGACTCATCATACTCGATGAGGTTTGGCCCACCATCCCGATGGTACAAGAATCGACTCTGATACCATTTGTAACATCCCCAAAGCCCAAACCAACAGACTGACACAATAACTTCGAATACAACTTAAAACCATGGTGAAAGTTATTGATAACCCACTACTTGAGACTTATAAGGAGCTAATAATTTTCAACTTTCATCCATATTAGACGGGTTGTTACATTAATTATTCTTCATTAGGTTTTTTTAAAACTTTTTTGGAATTTAAATGATCTTAGTTGTTAATTGAAAACAAATAGAAAAAGACAATATCTATGTCTTAAACATCGACTGTATCACGAGTGTTTGGATGATTCATCATGAGTCACACAAAGGTCAAAAATGTCATATTTTCTGTGGCCAAAATGGCTTCTCTTACAATAATCAATATCATATGTTGTTTATATGTATATAAATAGGGGTGGGCTAAATGCACCCCTATGCATTGCTTAATGCATCCCTACCATGAATTTCTTCCTCACATACATCAACATCAATGTATGTTTTTTACATTCTCAATGCTTGAAATGACCTGATTTTGACATGAAAGGGGGTGCCATTAGCACTCCCCTATAAGTAACTTCCTTATGTTAGTTGTCTTATCGTATTAAAGCCATAGATTCATTAGTTTTGTGGTGTTATAACCCGGCTGCTTATTGTTGGTTGATGTTGGTCGTTTGGTTCGCTTGTCGTGTCATTGCGTCAGGTGTTTTGTAGGGGGAGGGTCTTTGTTGGGTTTCGACTCATATTTACCCGTTACTAAGTTTAAATAGTCATATCTTAACAAACAATATCAATATACCTTTTCCCAAATTAAGAAAACGGAGAAAAACGTTCACAAAATTAAAGCAAACAACTTTAATTTATGTTATTGACCAAGATGAAGTGGTCACGTCTAAGCAGCCTTTCCAGAAATGAAGCTAAAAAGATTTACAAATGGCATAAAACCCCAATTCAATGACTATAAATCAGTGGCATGGGATTACTTCAAGACTCTGATAAACATAACACTGTCCAACATGAACCACAATCAAGAACCCATATCATAAACCCATTTTGTAAATCTAATTCTTTGAGCACAAGCTCGAATCTTGGAGTTTCGAAAGAGCCTTCTCAAACTGGTTCCACCTTTGTTCCAGAGTCCCACTGTAACCGATCGACATCCTAACCAAACCAGGCGAAATGCCCGCCAGTGCCTGCTCTTCTTCATTCAGTTCACTACTCGTGCTGCTACCCGAGCACGACATGAGTGTCTCATAGTAACCAAGACTAACCGCCATGAGCCCGAATTGGGTATGGTTCTGCAACAGATTCATCAGCTTATTGGCTCGAGCTTCAGTTCCCATATCCAAACAGAGCATCCCACCATAACCATACTCCTTGTTTGCAATGGATTTCAAGAGACGGTGATCAGGGTGGTCTTCTAACCCTGGATAGATCACTTTCAGCCCCATTTTCTTCATCCTTTGGGCGTACACCAAAGCCCTGTGGCAGTGTTCTTTGATTCGAAGTCCCAAATGAGGAATTCTTTCAGACAACTCGAATGCAACCTTGGCATTCATGGTTGGACCTAGTAACATAAGAGCCCCTTGGTGAAGGTCCATGAGAGAGTTCACCAGACTCGCTGGCCCACAAACAGCCCCTACAGTAATCAAAACAACACAATTAAAGATGGCTGATACTGGTTCCTGTTTCTTAATTTTTGAATCTTGAAAAAAAAGCTGATCAGAAAAGGACAGACCCATCACATGGATGAACATGTTCCTTATTTTGGCTGTTAGTAATCAAGTACCCATTTTCAGCCACTTAACCATTTCTTCCCTAAATTTCTCAAAAACTTAAAAATTTCCAAACATGGTCTTTAAATAGGTCCGCAAATACAAGAATCGAATCTGTAAATTTCTAACATGGTCCTGGACTTGAGGAAGTTCCACCTTTTGTCTTCTAGCTCCTCGATTACGGCGTTGTCACTAGTTTTTAGTATTTCCTCGTGAAACCGATTAAGAGTTGCAGGAAACAAGCCCAAAAGAAACAAGAAAAGTGAACCAGTTTCCATGTGATAACCTTTTAATGGAAAAACAATCACATGAACCAAATGAATGGCTGCAGTTTCTTTTCAAGTTTTAGCCTTTACCCAGATGCCCAAATAGCCAAATTAATCAATACGAATTAACAAATATGATAGTGAAAGAAGACGAATCTTGAATTGATGTTTGATAATTCAAGATTGTTTGTTTGCTGTTAATACCATGACACGCGTAAGAAATAGAGATGGATACCGTCAAAAAGCAATACATACCAGCAATTATGTCGGCTCCACCGCTAACATACTTTGAGATACTATGGACTACGACGTCGGCACCCATCCTCGCCGGCGAAACCACCATCGGAGCAAAAGTGTTGTCAACCACCACCATCAAACCCTTTTCATGGGCTATTCTAGAAAGCTCTGGGATGTTCGCCACAGTTAAAGTTGGGTTAGACATCGATTCAAAGTACAAAACCTTTGTGCGTCCTTCAATGATTGCCTCTTTCGTCTTCTCCAAATCCCTTATGTCAACAAACGACGTCGTTATGTTCGACGACCTCGGAAGAAAATGGGTGAGAAGGGCGTGTGTCCCACCGTAAAGCGTCTGAGACGCCACGATATGCTCGCCGCTGCTGACCAACTGCAACAAAATCGAGGAGATGGCAGACATGCCACTGGACGTACAGTACGCCGCCTCGGTCCCTTCAAGCGCCGCCATCTGACGGCCGAGGTTGAGGACGGTGGGGTTGAAATGACGACTGTAGATAAAAAAATCACGATCGGGACCTAACTCTCCGGCGAACATACGGCTGAGAGTCTCAGGCTCCATGACGGTGAAGGTGGCGGAGGCTTCAATCGACATGTTAACTCCACCATGCTCTCCAAATTCATGGCGAGCATTGGCTAAAGCCGATACAGGGTCTCCCCATGTGGGTTTTGCTGGTAGTTTCTTGGAGATGAAGTCATCGTCATGGTTAGAGTCGTCGGGTGTCGCCCTCTTCTTTGAGGAGGAGATAACATTGACGTTCTGAAGTGCATCTGCCATGGCGGAAATTGCGTAGAAAGATAGCAAGAGAAGATGAAGATGAAGATGAAGATGAATGATGGGAAGGGTTGGTTTAAATAGAGGATTTGAGAATGGAGTTACGAATTGAGATCGTAAAATATACAGTGAATCTGGCCACTTTTTATGTGTAAATGGGTAGAGTTGGTAAGTTTTGAAATCGGATATTGACGTGATGCTCCAAAATCGTAACAATCACATGTCACACATAGACCGCTATATCCATCAAATTGGGTTAATATTCGAATATAATCACGATACACCATACACGTAATACATAGACCATCATCAAATTGAGGAATATTTATACGATACTATTTTCCCAAAAAAATATTATTTTATTAATATTTAAATATTCATACTGTTTTAAAAAATACGAAAAACATTATCAAATTTTATTACCATAATGTTTTGTTGTGAAGGTTTACTATTATTTATATGGTCTCACAAATCTCATGAAAAAAATCTGATATTACGTTATATTAATTCTATTTAAATAATATAATTAATGTTAAGATTTAAAAAAAAAAGTAATTAAATGGAATGGAATTGTTTTTATTTTAGAATTTGATTCATTTTTAAAAAAAATCTTAACGAATATATAAAAGTTCTTACACATCAAAAATGTTCTACACTTTACGCACGTAAACATTATGAGCCATAAATAAATATTTTTAAAAGGTAAAACTAAAATATATAGTTTAGTTATTCATAATTTAATAAAAGTACTTATAATACATTTTATTTATTAATTATCATCTTCCTTGTTTGTAATTTTATTTAGTGCTTCTTTATGTATATATTTTAATGTATTTAATTGTGTGTGTATATATTGATATAATTTTATTTATTATAAAATTAATTTTTATATGACTATATGATGTATATATAAAGAAGAGCAAATTACATTATTAGTCATGTGGTCTATGTGTTTTAACAGTATGTGCTTCTATTTTGAAATATCTATAGATTGTATTTATGTGGTTTGTAATCTATAACACGTTGGGTTCCTAAATCTAGCTCCGTTCAACAAGTTTCGGTTAAGTGACATAAATCAGAGGGGTATTTTAGTCTTTTCAACAATTTCTTTATTTTTCTATAGAAAAAATCTTTTCTTTAAATTTTAGGGTCAGACAAAGGTATGATGGTTTTGGGGGAGTCCAGTGATGGAGTCGTGGTGTAGAAAGAACTGAAGATTTGCGGTGAAGAGGAAGTCGTGGGTAACGCCTTGGACGTTGCTCATATCTAGATATGCACGGAACTTGGAGATGAAGTCGAGGGATAGCTTTATTCGATGTGAGGTATTGCTCGGAAAGATGACTAGGTTTCATATATGTATTGTTTTTAATATAATAATAGTATATATAGTAAACTACATGTTTGGCCCCTTTGATTTTTAATAGAAAATAAGAAAAAAGAAGTAAAGTGACTAAAACACCCCTTTATTTGCCCTACTTAACAAAAAAATTTAACGGACTTAGATTTAGGGACCCAACGCATTATAAAATACAAACCACGAGAATGCAACCCATAACTATTTCAAAACAGGAACCCATACTGTTAAAACACATACACCATAGGGACCAAGAATGTAATTTACTCCGTAAGGAATAAATTAAATAAAATTTTATTACATCAAAACCGTAAAAATCAGGTTACATATATCGTTTCACATATAGAACAATATTTATAAAACATACATTGTTGTTTTTTTTAAGTATATAATATTTATATACGGCAAATGCAACAAATAAACTCACACACCCTCCTCACATTTAGTGAGGTTTGAACCCTTGACCTCCTAGGAAGCCAAGGACTACCATATCGCTAGGCCGCAAACCCTTTAGTTACATTGTTGTTTCATGTATGAAACATACAATTTTATTTTACATTGAAAAAACATATAACTACGTTACATATATGAAATACGTACACAAGAAGAAAACAAACAATACCCTTAAATCATATCTTATGAAAACGACAAAAAATAATAAATATTGGCTTATTCTAGAGCCGGAGATGTCAATTTTGTTGTTTTTCTTAAAGGAAAATGAAACCACCGATTACATGATATATGAACGGTTATAAATTCAAACAAAAACTTAAACAAATCACATACGTAATTTACTTAAATCTAAACCACTATTATTCTTTTTATATAACAATATATATATATATATATATATATATATATATTTATTTAT
>NC_037542.1:18641201-18646174 GCF_001531365.2 Cynara cardunculus var. scolymus | reverse complement strand
TATGAAGCTTTAATAAGTTGTACATACATACAATTTACTTGTAATCTTGAGTTTTAAGTAATATGCATTAATAAACAGTACTTTACGCATAAAAAATGGTTTTTAAGAGTTTTTGTCAAATGATTTATAATATAGAATATTTTTTTATATATAATTTAATTTAAGTTTAATAATAAAACAATTTGATTTTGGTTTAATATTATAAATTTTTATAAATATAATAATTAAGTTTTCTCTTAGAATTTAATGATTATACTAATTATATTTTAGATTTTTTATATTTAAAATGAGATGTTTATCCTGTATTTGATTGTGTTTATCTGCAGTTAGTTACACGAATTCAGATATGAAGCTTTAATAAATTATACTTACACACTATCTACTTGTAATCTTGAGTTTTAAGTAATATGCATTAATAAACAATACTTTACGCATAAAAAGTGGTTTTTAAGAGTTTTTGTCAAATGATTTATAATATACAATATTTTTTATATATAATTTAATTTAAGTTTAATAATAAAACAATTTAATTTTGGTTTAATATTATAAATTTTATAAATATAATAATTAAGTTTTCTCTTATAATTTAATGATTATACTAATTATATTTTAGATTTTTTATATTTAAAATGAGATGTTTATCTTGTATTTGATTGTGTTTATCTGCAGTTAGTTACACGAATTCATATATAGGATGAAATCGGATAGGGATGAACGAGTTTAAGAGTTTTTAAAAGTTTTAGCCAAATGTTTTATAATATAGTATAGATGTCAGGTTTTATATCGAATTAAATCTTGAAATTTTAAGATGTTTATAGACATTTAAATATCGATAGGAAAGAAGTGGAGATTAATTAAATAACTAAATTCAATCTTTAAGGAATATAATTGAAAAATGGTGGTGAAAGACAAGGAGTGGAATGTGTGGCCCATGATGTGACCATGGACTATTTGATATCCCAAAACATTGGCATCACGAGAACCTTGGATCCCATACGATGTACCCGTCATCGTTTTGTTTTTTTTTTTTATTTTAGTATAAAAAGAATATAGAGTCATAAAAAAATGTTAATGTATGAATCTACCGTGGAACATCGTATGTGTTTGAAATTATTAGAAGGGTATTCGTACAATACAACGAAATAAATTTTGATTTTAATTTTTATTTTGTTATTTGTCTTTGTCAATGTTATAATACGATATATGTGAAAATAAATTTATTTTTGAATAAAATATAAATTTGAAAAAAAAAATTAATGTTAATATCAAATCAACTATCCAAAAGTTCTCATTTGTTATGTAATTTCTTTAATTTTATTATAATTTAATTTAAGTTTACTAACAAAATAACTTATTTTTAGTTTAATAATATAACATTTTATAAAGATAATAATTAAGTATTCTGTTACAACTCAATAATTATTTTAAATATATTTTAGATTCTTTATATTCAAAATAAGATACAATAATTTATGCATAAAAATAGTTTTTAAGAGTTTTTTCTCAAATGTTTTATAATATAGCATAGATAATAACACAAATTTATTTTAGTAGAGTTGATTTGCAACGCACCTTAGACTTGAGTTTGAATCTTGTTAGTATCATTTTCTTAATTTTTAACTTTTAATTTTATATTTATCATGTTTTTAGAAAGACTTACAATACTGGTCCATCTTTTAAACTAATTACAATTTTCTTGGTCCATATTTTAATTTCATATTTATTATTTTCTTTGTCCATCTTTTATACTAATTACAATTTTCATCACTATTTTGTTTCGATTATGGGCCCTCTTAATAACTCTAGTTAAAAAGGTTCTATTTTTTATAATGTTTGTTATATACTCCGTCGGAAATACAACGAAAAGTGTTAGTTTGCAATTTTTATATTGTGCTTAAAATGTTTACTGTGACAAATTAAATATAAAACAATTACTGTATTTATGAATTTATATTCTACATATATGTTTGAGATTTAACAACACTATTTGTAATTCAAAACAAAATTTTGTTTTACCATTTATTCATTATCCGCCACCGCTATTTTAATGGGTAAGGTAGATTTGAATAGTAGGTTTATGAGATCGATAACTATCCATTTCGTTACTTGATATTTTAAACAAGATTCTAAATGATGTGAGACATGACGTGACGATGATGTCAAGCCTCAAGCCTTACGAGTTACGACGAGATCACATGTCATAACTTATAATGGAAGTCAAGCCTTAGAGTGGAGCCATAGGGATTAACGTGACGGCGAACGCAAACCTTGATGCCATTAAGAGTTATTTAGAGCCATAATCATAAAATATTTTGGTAGTAATAATATATATAAATTCAAAAAATCAAAACGAATCATGGTGATATTTTCACATTAACCGGTTGCTTTAACTCTTAATCATGAACTGATTTTATATCATTAAAGGTGCGTTTGGTACGCAGACTATGTGAGACGGGACGGGACAAAAAAAATAGTCTCATGTTTGGCATGTCATGGACAAAAAATACATAGGACAAGATGGGATTATTTTTAAATTTCATGGGACAAAACTTGATATTTTTTGTTCCATCAAAAAAGGTGGAACAACATGGAACTAAATATAAAATGACCATGTTACCCTTAGACCAATTTGAGATTCAAAACCCAATTAGTCCTGTCCCATCCTGTCCAGTCCAGTTCCGTCCCGTCCCGTCATGTCCTATCCAGTCTGCGTACCAAACGCTACCTAAAAGAGAAGCTGTTACTTTTTACTATAAAACATCCAACTAATTACGCATCAATAAATACAAAATCATTTATTTTAATATCAATAAATTAATGAAGAGTAATTATTAATTAAGAATGAGAGTGTGGTGGAAAGTGGAAAGTAGCAATGGCTTTAGTTAAACCAATCACGTGCAAAAAGCATGCGACGTTCTTATCCATCCCACACAAAGTTCTTGTCTTCGAATGCGACATTTCAATAATCAACTTAAAATGCACACCCTTCTTTACATCTTATCTTATAATCTTTTTCTATCTCATAATAATAATTATTATTTATTTTTATAAAAACTAAACGAACTGTATTATTTTTTGAATGATCAGGTCTCTAAACTATTTTTCTGAATAAAAAAATCATTAATTTTTCTCATTTTGAATGATTAACTCTTTGAACATTTTGTTTTGTTATATATAAACCATCGAATTTTTAAAAATTGATTAGTTACATTCTTTTGATAAAAAAAAGCTATATATAATTGATTATAAAGATTTTAAAGTACAATAAAAACCTAAATTAGTTTTATCGTTTCCAAACTTTACGCCCTTCAACCCTTAGCAAACAAACGGTATCACTCCCCTTGCCACTCTCTATTGCCCCCATTATTGTCCGTTCTTCATGTTGGCTATCACACTGTTGGTCTCTGTCATTGATCTTCATCTTTTTAATGTATTTTTAGGGGGTTACAAATGGTTTTACTCTAAGACATTTCTAGTCGGTTACATGTATTTTTTTTAAATGATGTAAGTAACTAACTTTTAAAAGTTTGATAGTTTATTTTATTGAAACGAAAATGTTTAGGGACTTGATCATTCAAAATAAGAAATTTTAATGATTTATTCATTCAAAAAAATAATTTATTTAACCTTTCCCTTTTTCAAATAATTTTTTAAATATTAAAAAACTATAAACAACATGTGCATTAGAGATTTTCAACAACCCATCCGGAAACATTGAAAGAACAGTTTGGCCATCAAGTATGATGATGGGATGGTGGACTAAAAGGAAGAGAAGCTTCTTCCAGGAGTTGAAGGAAAAACTGACGTATACGATTCCATCAATACAAAATAGAAATGAGGCTATGTACGGACTTACAATGTATATGTTCGGTTTTCTTCACTTAATGCATGCATGTTGTTTTAGTTCGTTAACATGTCAAAATTTGATTCCTTAAAATTAAGGTTTTAGCTGGTGTGATATGTGGTGTGGTCACAAGGTTAAACCATCGCAAACAACGATATTATTCTCCCTTGCCACTCTCTCTTGTACCATTTTTATCCTTTCTTCATATATCACGTTATTGACCATTGCCATCGATTTCCATCTTTTCGATCTATTTTTTCTTATTAACCTGGATATCCAAACTGCTATGCGAGTCGACTAATCCCAAGGCAACCACCTGCTTTGCAGATAGCCCGGAGTCACTGCATTTGAACCTCAGTGGCCACAAGGGGATTTTTATTCATTCTTGGGTTTGAAACTGAAACCTCCTGGTACTTTTGACCTTTGGAGCCAAGCTCAAACCAATCAGACACCACCCTTGCCATCGATCTCATCTTTTCGATCTATTTTTATCTATCAAAAGAAAAAGAACAGATCAAAAAGTGGGAGATCGATGGTGGGTTCGAACAGGTTGATAGGTGATATGGAGAACGAACAAAAACGGGGCAACAGGGAGTGTTTACCGATGTTTGTGTGGGGTTTGAATGACGTAAGGTTTGGGAATGGTGAAACTGGTTTATGTTTCTTTTTTACTTTAAGACATTTCTAGTGAGTTACAGGTAATCTTTTTATTAATAGGATGTAAATAACTAATTTTTAAAAGTTCGATTGTTTATTTATTAAAAAACAAATGTTTATGAATTTAATCATTAAATTGAGAAAGTTTAATGGTTTTTCATTCAAAAAAATAGTTTATGATCTCAATCATTCAAAATCAGATAGTTTGTTGTATTCGTTGGATTTCTCTGGACTTTTCCTTTTATACTATTAGGCTATGTTTGACAAACTTGCCGATGAACAAATTATATTTGACAAAACTAACTGATGAAAATGCAAAATGATCAAAAAAATATCTTAAAGAATTAATCGATTATAATATTTTAAAATATAAATGAAACAAATTTCTAATAATATAATATATTAACTAATACAAACAAGATGAGAAAAAAAAATAAAAAAATATAATATATTGATTAAAAGAATTATTCAA
>NC_037542.1:18631883-18640938 GCF_001531365.2 Cynara cardunculus var. scolymus | reverse complement strand
TTTTTTCAATTATATAACTTATTGATTAATTAATAATTAATTTTCAATTTATATTATTTAGTAATTTAGATTTTTTAATTAGTAATATTTAAATTTTATTAATATTTATTTATAATTAATAGTTATTAATGAGGGTTATAATTGGAAAAAAAATGATAAATAAAGTAATAAACTACCAAAACGTTACTCCAAGTAACGTTTCAATAAGTTATCTTATTTGCATCCAAACGTGTTCCCAGAAAATATATTAGCTTATATTTGCCAAACAACGCTTTAGTCAATGGGTTAATAATATTAAACAATTTAAATTATATTATATATTTACAACTAAAAATCAAGACACTAAAAAGATTAAAAAAAATCAAATAACGTGTTACAAAATCATGCATCAGGCCATAGCATGTCACACGTTTAACATAATATCATACATGAACCTTGAGTAAGAACGAGTCATGATGGGCCACGACGGCTTTCACGGCGAACCTTTTGAACACCGTTCAAAAAGTGGTTTTTCTAGAAGCGCAGTATTAAAGCCAATTATACCCAAATAATTGTTATTTATTGATTATTAATGATGATCGCTACAAATACAAACCCATAAAAGTGTACTCTAACAAACATGGTTGCAACTAAGCAACCAAAACTAGCAACAAATTGCTTATTTTTAAACCACATAATATGATCGACATAAAAGATTAAAAGCCCATGGGCTTATCCTTTAACAAACTAAATTAACTCGAAAGGTGCCATTTGGAACTGTCCCCATCTTTGTTCCAGTGTCCCGGTGTAACCGATCGACATCCTAATCAAACCGGGCGATATACCAGCCAACGTCTTCTCCTTTTCATTCAATTCACTACTCGTGCTACTTCCTGAACAAGACATTAAGGTATCATAATACCCCAAACTAACCGCCATGAGCCCGAACCGTGTCTTATTTTGCAGCACACTCATCAATTTGTTGGCCCGTGTTTCGGTCTCCATGTCCAAACAGAGCATACCACCATAGCCGTATTCCTTGTTGGCGATGGACTTGAAGAGATGGTGATCGGGGTGGTCCTCAAGGCCTGGGTAGATGACCTTGAGGCCCATTTTCTTCATCCTCTGGGCGTAGACCAATGCCCTGTGGCATTGCTCTTTCATCCGGAGACTCAAGTGAGGGATTCTCTGTGATAGGTCGAATGCAACCATGGCATTCATGGTTGGACCTAGTAACATCAGAGTCCCTTGGTGAAGATCCATCATTGAGTTCACCAAACTTGCAGGTCCACAAACAGCTCCTGTAATCACAAGCATACCGTTTAGTCTCGTTCAATACGTTCAATTAATTCACTCGTTAAGTGATACGTAGAAGTGTCACAATAAGGACATTTTTGATGTCCTAAACGCGTTTTTAGAACATTTTTCAAAACAAAATGTAATGAATATTGGCAAAAGATCAAACCTACCAGCAATTACATCACCCCCGCCGCTAATGTACTTGGAGATACTATGGATTACGACATCGGCACCGAGCCTTGCCGGAGAAAGTACCATCGGCGCAAAGGTGTTGTCGACCACCACCGTCACACCCTTTTCATGGGCTATCCTGGAAAGCTCTGGGATGTTGGCCACTGTTAACGTGGGGTTAGATATGGACTCGAAGTATAAAACCTTGGTGTGCCCTTCCACTATTGCCTCCTTCACCTTTTCCAAGTCCCTTATGTCAACAAACGACGTCTTTATATTCGATGACTTGGGAAGAAAATGGGTGAGAAAGGCGTGGGTGCCTCCATATAGCGTCGGAGACGCCACAATGTGCTCACCGCTGCTCACCAGCTGCAAGATAACCGAGGAGATAGCAGACATGCCGCTAGAAGTACAGTATGCCGCCTCGGTCCCTTCCATGGCCGCCAACTGACGGCTGAGATTAAGAACAGTAGGGTTGAAATGGCGACTGTAGATGAAGAAATCACGGTCGGGACCTAGCTCCCCGGTGAACATGCGACTGAGGGTCTCGGGTTCCATGACGGTGAAGGTGGCGGAAGGCTCGATGGACATGTTAACCCCGCCATGCTCTCCAAATTCATGGCGAGCATTGGCCAAGGCCGTTACAGGGTCTTCCAATGTTGGTAGTTTCTTGGTGATGAAATCATCATCCCAAGTAGAGTCATCGGGAGTCATCCTCTTCTTTGAAAGAACTGTGTCTGCCATTGAAAGAATTAACGTCTGTAACAATAAGATATTGGAATTACAGAGGAGATGAAGATGAAGAAGATGGAGAATGGAGAGGGTATTTATATAGAGGACTGGAAGGTTTGTTTGGTGTGAAAGCATGGCGGCTTAATCATAACTTATCAAGTGTGCTTGTTGCCTTAAGAATCTTAACCAACAAGTTGACCAATATCCCTTTAATATAGCATGTAAGTCGTTTAAATTCATTATAACAACTCATTAACACCCTTTCTTTTTCTTACTTAAACGACGCTTGGTTTCCTCGCACATACGGAGCGCCTGTTGCCATACGCGGTTTGGTTTCCTAGCACCATGGTCGAGTTTCCCCACATGGGACGCCCGTTGCTCATACGTCATGGCCACCATTGCCCATGCTTCGATCAACGATGTATATTATATATAGTTAAGAAATGACTTTTCTTTTAGTCAAGTTCTTGTCTTCAACAAACTATAGAGTTAACTTAGAAAAATAATTTATACTATATTATAAATTATTTGACAAAAACTCTTAAAAATCATTTTTATGTATAAAGTACTGTATATTGATGTATATTACTTAAAATTCGAGATTACAAGTAAATTATACATAAGTATAACTTATTAAAGCTTCGTGTTTGAATTCGTATAACTAACTATAGATAAACATAATCAAATAAAGAATATACATCATCTTCTTTAAAAATAGTAAAAAAATCTAAAATATAATTAGAATAATTATTGAGTTATAACAAAATAAATAGTTATTATATTTATAAGAAAATTATATTATTAAACCAAATATAAATTACTTCATTACTGAACCTAAATTAAATTATAATAAAAGAATTGAATAAAAAAATTACACAAAAATATGAATTTTAAATAGTTAATTTGATACTAATATCGATATTTTTTGTCAATTTTTAATAATATTTTCAAATTTATATTTTATTCAAAAATAAAAACATTATCGCTTCTTCAAAATCCACAAAAGACCATACTATAACATCGACTGAGATAAAGAATAAATTGAAATGTTAAAATCAAGATGTATCTCGTTGCATTGTGTGAGTACCTTTCTAGTAATATAATAATAAAATGTTATAAAATGACTTAATTTTGCTTAAAACAATTTTAAACTCTAAAGTCTCGTTAAAGACACAACATTAAAATAAATTACATTTATTTAATGCATAAATAAAACAATTAGCTATTAATATTTCAATTGGGTTGGACCATAAAATACACAAATGCATCGAATGTTATCAATGGAATTATTGAAATATTAAATAACTTAATTAAACATAATTTCTCATTTAATGATTTAAATTGTGGATGATATAATAATAATAATAATTGACTTTTATAAATGTTATATAAAAACATTTGAGCTTTAATACATGTATCATATATATACTCTTCAAAAATGTCTAAATGTCTTATTAAATTATTTTATATGATTTAAGTTTACAGAACAAACAATAAAGCGTGTTTTTATAAGACACTTTTGAACATATAACAAGTATTTAGGATTAAAAATAAAATGTTGTATTAGTTATTTATATGACGGTTTTGAGAAATGTCATATGAATACATCTTTTTCTATGACGTTTTAGGCGTCTTAACAATATTCTTAGAACATTTTAAAATAAATATCGTGTTAACCATATAGGATATTTTTGGAAAATGTCATATGGACACATCTTTTTGTAGGACGTTTATTTTTACAAGACATATTTTTTTTCATTAAGTATCGTATATAAAAAAGTTAATCATGATCTTTTTTTTCCAAAACTAAAAAAAACTTTGTGTATAAAAATAAGAAAGTGTGCAAAAATCTCCATATTTAAATTAATCTATAAAAATGACTACATTGATGGAGAAACATTATATTTAACCAATAAGAAAATTTGAAATTAAGAATTTAGGTGAGAAAAATAATATTTTAATAAATGTATGAAATATTTTAATAATATAATTACTATTGTAATCTTTAAAATGAAAAAGTTATTGATGTTGTTTGCAATCTCTTTAGAATTTTTGAATTTTAATTCTCCATTTTAATTTCTTTTTAGAATTTAGAATTTTAATTATTTATTTTAAATTTTTTAGAAAATTTAAATGTGTAAACCAATTGGTTTTTTAAGTTTTTTTTTTGTTGTTGTTGATTTTGAGAACAAATTTAAATTTTTTGGTCTATTTTGAAGGACCATTCGGTTTTTTGGTTGATTTTAAGGTATTTTTTTTTTGCTTTTTTGTAGATATTTTTTTTTATATTTTTCTAATACTTCGAAGCATTTCTCAAAGTTTAAAAGATACATTTTTCATATTAAAAAAAATCCTACTTATATAAATAAGTTGAACAGGTATACGAAAAACCGGTTGGAAGGCCCTTATTATGACGTTATACATACATGTTTTATAAATGTTATGACATTTTTAATTATTTTAAAAATAATTAAATAATAACGTTGAAGTTATTTTATTTTATTATTTATAATTCATTAATTAATCATCGACGACTAAAATAACGTTGAAGTTTAATGATATGCGCATGAAATCTAATGACCAATAACACCATCATATTAAATATATATAACATAAAAAATAAATCAAAATGTTAAGGAATCACATCTTGCATATGCAAATGGCTGCGACCAACTAACATGATTCAAAAGCCATCACATATAGTGGTGTTTGATTGGTTTGAGTTTGAGCTCTAAAAATTAAAAGTGTCTGGAGGTTACAGGTTCGAATCTAAGGAGAAATAAAAATTCTCTTGTGTCCACAGAGGTTCAAATGCGGTGACTCCGGCCTACCCACGAAGCGAGTGATCGCCATGTGATTAGTCGGCTTGCATAACGGGTTGAATAACCAGGTTAATAAAAAAACGATCACCATTACATATTATCTATTTATTAAGTAGAAAGAATAAATTAAATAAATTTCTATTAAATAGAGGGTATTGTTATATACATCATTTTCTATTTGATTGTTGGATATGGCAAATTTGATACAGGTGAATTTTATCAGAGCATATTCGAAGTTAACTTCTTGGTACATCCTGTTGTTAGCGTAGCTTCACAACACAACCTTTTTCGAACAAGGATCAGCAGGCGGTGGTGGCCTCAGTAGCGTTGCAAGGCTCATAACGCCCAAATTATTGGCCCCTTTCATCGATCAAGCGTCATTCTCGTATACTAACCAATATCCTCACTCGTGTCCCGACCATTGCCTTCATATAACGAATCAAATACCGACTCATGTTCTGACTAGTGTCTCCTGATTAGTGACTTTGTATAACGATTCGTGTAATGACTTGTGTGCGGATGCATACCCCTCGGACAACTCAACACCCCCACATATATATATATATATATATATATATATATATATACACCTTATGGACAAAAAACAATGAGAATAATTCGATAAAAGAAATTACATTTCTCACCCAGGTCCCCAAAAAAATTAAAATTACGGGCTTAGGGCTGTTATGGTAAATCTTATAGAGGACTATTTTAATTAATTTTCCTCCAAATTAAAGCTTACAAAGATATGTTTTGATCCGTATACATAATGTAAAAAGTCTACAATTGAACTGCTAATTTAATTAAAAATATCTTAACTAATATTTGGTACAAAAATTTATTGCATTTTAGTCTTACCTAATGCAAGATTACGTCTATCAGCTTGTTTGACATATTTTAATTGAAAGTTGTTTTTAATTAGAAAATAACGTAATCGTCATTTTGCTAACAAAGATTCATCAGATGAAACACATATTCACTGTGTTGTTTCATCTTATCAAATAAAACACAATTTCCATAAATATATTATTTCACCTCATGAAATCAAAAAATAATATTCATGTATATCTTATTTTGATTAATATCTTGATATATAATTTTTATTCAACCTTACTTATAATAAACATTATTAATCATTTGATTTATACCGAAAAAGTCGGTACTTGACATATCCAAATAGTTTATGAACATTGAAATAAGTAGATTCTTTTCACATTTGTTTAATCTACTTAAATCAAGAAAACGATACCATTTCTATCAAAAAATCGTGTCTTAAAACACGATAAAAAATAAATTAGTATCATTACAGATGTGGAAATGTTGGATTACTTTCTAAAAGAAGATCTCGGGGATCTTGTTGCAGTGATTGTACGTGTTTGAGATGACTAATTCTTGAACACGTTTTTTTGTGTGATGTATTTTAAAACTCTACAAAACGTGAAAGTTATGTTCCAAAATATTTATATGATGAAGGTCAACTATCTTTGAAGTTCATCCTCTATTATTAGTCTTTGCCTTATAAACATGAACAATTAATAAATTAACTTACAAAATGTGGTGTTAATTGTTTTATTATAATGATACAAGTATTCAAATGTGAATGCTAATTGTGCATATTTTTATACATAGTTTTAAAACACATTAAGGATAAGGAAAAGCACGCTTTTATTCAAACATTTTATGTGCACAACAGCCATTCACACACACACACACATTCATACACGTCATATCGGCATTCTCGTTTGAAACTCCCCCCCCCCCCCCCCCCTCCCCCAATATATATATATATCTATACTATATTATAAAGTATTTGAAAAAAAAATTAAAAACGATTTTTTATGCACGAAGTACTGTTTATTGATGCATATTACTTAAAATTTAAGATTACAAGTAAATTGTGCATACGTACAATTTATTAAAGTTCCATACTTGAATTCGTCTAACTAATTGCAGATAAATATAATCAAATATTGGATAAACAACTCATTTTAAACATAAAAAATCTAAAGTATAATTAGGATAACCATTGATAACTAACAGAATACTTAGTTATTATCTTTATAAAAAAATTATATTATTAAATCTAAATTAAATTTCTTTGTTATTAAATCTAAATTAAATTTTAATTAAAGAAATTACACCAAAACACAAGAACTTTAAAAAAAATTAATTTAATACTGATATTAATATATATTTTTTTCAAAATTTTATGTTTTAAATTTATATTTTATTCAAAAATAAAAACATTGTCACTTTCTTAAAACCACATAAAACCAGTGTTTACTTAAAATTTAAGATTACAAGTAAATTATGCAACAATACAATTTAATAAAGCTCGATGTTTGAATTCGTATAACTAATTGTTGATAAACACAATCAAAATAGAGCATAAACATCTTATTTTAAAATATGAAAAATCTAAAATATAATTAGGATAATTATCGAGTTCTAACAAAATGATTAATTATTATCTTTATAAGAAAATTATATTATTAAACCAAATATAAATTACTTCGTTATTRTACCTAAATTAAATTATAATAGAAAATTTAAATTAAAAATTACACAAAAAATTGAGGAATTTTAAATAGTTAATTTGATACAAATATCGATATATTTTTGTTATGCATAAAATACTGTATATTGATGCATATTATTTAAAATTCAAGATTACAAGTAAATTATGCATAAGTACAACTTATTAAAGCTCGATGTTTGAATTCGTATAATTAATTGTGGATAAACATAATCAAATAGAGGATAAACATCTCATTTTAAAATCTAAAAAATCTAAAATATAATTAGAATAATWATCGAGTTCTAACAAAATAAATAATTATTATATTTATAAGAAAATTATATTATTAAACCAAATATAAATTACTTCATTATTGTTTCTAAATTAAATTATAAAAAAAATGAATTAAAAATTACACAAAAAATTGAGGAATTTTAAATAGTTAATTTGATACTAATATCGATATATTTTTGTCAAATTTTTATGATATTTTCAATTTTATATTTTATTCAAAAACATCATCGTTTTCTCAAAATCACATAAGACCATATTATAACATCGATTGAGATAAAAATAAAATGAAGTATTAAAATCAAGTTGTATCTCGCTGCATTGCGCGAGTACCCTTCTAATCTATACTATATATACTATCTTATAAAGCATTTGGCTAAACTCTTAAACCCGTTCATCCCTAAACGATTTCGTTCTTATCCGATTTCATCCCATATCTGAATTCGTGTAACTAACTGCAGATAAACACAATCAAATACACGATAAACATCTCATTTTAAATATAAAAATCTAAAATATAATTAGTATAATCATTAAATTCTAACAGAATACTTAATTATTATATTTATAAAATTTATAATATTAAACTAAAAGTAAATTATTTTATTATTAAAATTAAATTAAATTATATATAAAAAATATATTCTATATTATAAAACATTTGACAACAACTCTTAAAAACCACTTTTTATGCGTAAAGTACTGTTTATTAATGCATAATTGCATATTACTTAAAATTCAAGATTACAAGCAAATTGTGCGTAGGTACAATTTATTAAAACTCCATATCTGAATTCATGTAACTAACTGCAGATAAACACAATCAAATATAGGATAAACATCTCATTTTAAATATAAAAAATCTAAAATATAATAAGAATAATAATTGAGTTCTAACAGAATACTTAATTATTATCTTTATAAAATGTTATATTATTAAACCAAAAATAAATTATTTTCAAACTTAAATTAAATTATAAAAAAAAATCTATACTATATTATAAAGCATTTGACAAAAACTCTTAAAAACTAATTTTTATACGTAAAATATTGTTTATTAATGCATATTAATTAAAACTCAAGATTACAAGTAGATTGTGCGTAAGTACAATTTATTAAAGCTCAATATCTGAATTCGTGTAACTAATTGCAGATAAACATAATCAAATACAAGATAAACATCTTTTTTAAATATAAAAAATCTAAAATATAATTAGGATAATCATTGAGTTCTAACAGAATA
>NC_037542.1:18605398-18631783 GCF_001531365.2 Cynara cardunculus var. scolymus | reverse complement strand
AAAATTATATTATTAAACCAAATATAAATTACTACGTTATTGAACCTAAATTAAATTATATAAAAAAAATTGAATTAAAAATTTACATAAAAAAATAGGAATTTTAAATAGTTAATTTGATACTAATATCGATATATTTTTGTCAATTTTTTTATTATATCTTCAAATTTATATTTTATTCAAAAATAAAAACATTATCGATTTTTCAAAATATATAAGACCATACTGTAACATCGACTGAGATAAATAATAAAATGAAATATTAAAATCAAGATGTATCTCGCTGCATTGCACGAGTACTATTCTAGTAAATAATAATCATCATCATCTTTATTTATCTTATCAAAATAAATAGTTGGTAAGCATTTCTTATCCGATAAGCACAAACAAGATAAAAGTCTTCTCATTCAATTATCGGGTAAGATTCTTAGTCTTTATTATGTTTTTTAGTGAATAAAATTCTTTGTCCTTATCATAAGCATATTTGGTGAAATAAACGACGCTAGATAAGTACTTATTTAGTAAGTGTTCAATAAACGATCCCTAACGTGTAACGTGATAAATGTACTATGTAACTATTTTCTTTAATATAATATATATAATAAATGTCAAACGTAAATTTATTTTGATAGCCCAAATAATTTTTGACACAAATAATGGTGATTCATGCACCGTTTACTCTCTTCATCTCAGAGAAATAATGTTCGGTTTGTTGGAATTTGATTTACTGTGGAAACCTTAATTCAGATAAGAGGTAAGATAAAACGGAATTCACTTAATGAAGCCTCGTGAATGAGCTTTAAATGAATTAAGGAGTGACATGAGTTTGGCCTTGAAGTGGTTGATTAAGGGGCCGTTTACCAAAAACTTATCCGGTAAGTATTTATCAGTAAAATTCAACATTATTACTTACTTGCCGGATAAGATTTTAGTCCACCAAAGTGGCATCGTATTCAACAAATTTACCCGATAAGCTCTTACCGTGGTAAGAGTCATCGCATTCACTTACCGGGTAAGACTCTTGTTCTTTGTCTCGTTCTTACCGGGGAAGATTCTTGATCTTTGTCATATTCAGCTGGTAAGATAATGTAGCTTGGTAAGCGCTTACCCGAATAAACGTTTAGTAAACGGCCCCTAAGTTTTGCAAACGACATTTAAATATTAAATGTCAAAGATATGGCCTTGGTCCTTGGGGTTTCCTCCATCTTTTTCGTCACCAAACATCTTTAAATATCTCATTTTAATTGGTTATATATTTTTGTTAAGTTTAAATATCACTAGCAGACAAATTTACAGTAGGTTTGGGTACATGTGAATTTAAAACTACCCAAGGTAATATTAAAAAGTAATAATTTTTTTTTATTGTTCTGTCAATTATTTGTAAAAAAAATGATCAGAATATCATTAATGGGGTTTGTGTTCGGTGTATATATACATATATATATATATATATATATATATATCGTAATTTGTAAATTTAGGTCCGTTTAGTTTACAAGATTGTTTTTTAGGGATTTGGATTTCATGGAGAGATTTGAATTTGGAATGTTTTGGATTGGAATGGATTTGAAATCATTAGTGTGTTTGTTTTGTAGGATTTGGACTGGAATTGAATTTCATTGTTTATAAATAATTATAAAAATAATTAAATCACAATTTTATTAATCGATTATTACAAAACAAATGTTTTTAAAACCTTATTGCATACAATCTTACGAAATCCCATGAAATCTCTGACACTCTCTAAGAATTTCAAAATCCGAATAATCGAACAAACCAAAATGAGATCGTAATGGATTTGAAATCCAAATCCTCCAAAATCCATTCCATTTCATTCCTTCAAACCATAAGGTAAGTTAGGTTTTAGCCATTTACTTGTACTTATCCTTAAGTTTTTTAATATTATTATTATATGATTTAAAGTATATATTCAAATTTATTGGATTCTGTATTTTTATAGTGGGTGATATATTTTAAATCCCTAACCCTTTACATTTTAATAAAATATTTTATAAGATTTAACTTTATAGAATTAAACTCAAAGAGTCATATCTAAAAATATTGTAATAAGTTTATAAGACGTTTTTTTAGACATTTCAACAAGTTTTTAGGATGTTGTTTATGCCAAAAATTACACAGACAATTTAAGATTTGGATCGTGAAACCTATCAACTAAGAACCGAGCCTCAAGACGATAAATAAAAGAAATAAAAGATGGCGTAGATAATTGGTGACGCGGAAAACCCCGTCGAGGGTAAGAATTATGGATGATCGCTGTTATCATCAATGCACTATGGACGTCGTGTCGTCCTTGATAAAAGTTGTCACTGTTATAGAACATGATTAATACGTGAGTCGTAGGTAACTTTGAATGATAATTCCTGCAACAAAGACTTTTTCTAAGAATAATTAGGAGGAGAAGATGATTTGATGTGTCCCAGGAGTAAAATGATTCCTCCTTTGTAATCGTCAGGTCAGAATGTCAAAACTGGTCTTTATTGATGAACTCCTTGAATCTCCGTCATCGGTTACAATCTTTGCACTGATGAAATGGATCTTTGTTATTATACTTCGGTTAGTAAATACAAGAAAGTAACGGTTGTCTTTGTATAATCAAAGCCGTCAATTGTCGTGGTTACAGACGATCGTATGTCAAGGATATCACTGTCGTGGATATCATCCTAGTCGGTCGTTGTTATGATTTTTTTTTTACCAAAACAGACCATTTCAAAATAAATTGTCATATTAATTATTTTATACGACAGTATTTGAAAAAAAAATTACTTATAACCATAAGTGTCCTATAAAATAGTTAATATTTTAACGTAACATTATTTGAAAAAATGTCAAAAAATATGTGTTCACAATGTCACATGACATTTCTCATATAAAAAGTTTAACAAGACATTTTTATCTTTTTTCAAAAATGTCATAAAAAACTTAGAATATTCAAATATGTTACCAACACTGTTACACATGACCTACAATCATTTGGTCTTGTAAATTTAAATCCACATATTAAAACATTTAAACATATTTGACGTTTTATAAAATCAGAATTTACTGTCATTACAATTACATTGTTTTAAAAATCAAATCAAATAGTTATAAAACTATAAAAAAAACGAATTAAAAACAAGAAACATTTTGAGTAATAATTTCAAACTAATCGTTGATTTTTTGACCTATTTTTTATTAATAATTTTAAGTTATTAGTTGATATTTTATTAAGGGAAAATTGTATCAAAATGGAACTAACTTTCACTTGATTCTTATTTTTGGGGAACCAACTTTCAAAATCGTCATTTTAAGGAATCAACTTGCACATGATTCCTATTTTGGGGAACCAACTTTCAAAATCGTCATTTTGGGGAACTAACTTGCACCTGATTCCTATTTTGGGGAACCAACTTGCAAAATAATTATAGAAAAATAACTAAAATTCGTTTTTTTTTCAAAAATTAATGCAATAAAATCTATTTTTCATTTCAAATCTCGTTTTTTTTTTAAATTTAGATATCAAATTGAAGATTTAAAAAAAAAATCCAAATTACCACAATAAAAATTGTTTTTTACTAATGCAATAAAAAAATCAATTTAATAGATAAAAATTAACTGATGCAATAAAAAATAAATATTAAATATCACATTCAAGATTTTTATATCTAACCAATCCGTATCAATATTAAAGTTTATATCAAATTTGGCAAATCAAACCAAAAGTTTGATAGAGACCATTAAATTACCTGTTACATGTTCAATTGATCAACCAGACCTTTAAATAAATAAAAAGTTTGATATAGAACCCTAAATTACGTTTTTTAAAATTGGTTCTCCAAAATATGAATCAAGTAAAAATTGATTTCATTTTGATACAACTTTTCCTTTTATTAAAAAGGTGAACTTGAATGGAATGGAATATAATATAAAAATGATACGATGATAGGCTTTATTTCTGAAAGGTGGTACACCGCTTAAGTGGCTTTTCAGAATTTTATTGAACTGGCTTTAATTATCATCATTCCACTTGTTTTCTTCATTCCATCATTGCATTTTGTGAGGCTAAAATATCAGGGTCGCGTTTGTTTTTTTTAAGGTTTTGAAATATGAAGTTTTATTTTATTTTTAATTAATAAGAGGTGGTACTGAAGTCTGAAATCTAAATCAATATGACTGTTTGTTTTTGGAAACTGACAATAGTCTGAAGTCTAAAATCCGAATCTATAGTTTGTTTTTGTAAAATCAAATGCAAACATTTTGCAAAATTCTCTTGATTTTCATAAAATTTCAATTGCCGAAATTCATCTCAACAATTGTTTAACAGATGAAATACAGTAAAAACCTTTTGGATACCTTTCAGACTTTTGATGCTATCAGGAATGTTGCCGGTGAGTTTTTTTGTGAAAAAATCGATACTTTTGGTAGATGATAGATCGCCGATAGAAGTTTTTGTTTCACATTAATCGTCTAAGCTAACTTATATATACAAAAATTATATATATATACACACACACACACACATATATATATATATATAGAGAGAGAGAGAGAGAGAGAGAGAGGGAGAGAGAGAGAAGGTGGGGGCATGCATTTCACATGAGTGATGAGAGAGAAGGTGGAGGCATGCATTTCACATGGGTGATGAAAGGACGGTGGCGTCCTTGGTGGATAAAAAAACAACCACCAAAGAGAATCAAAGAAGAAGAAAAATTAGAGGAATTAAGATATTGGTTTACCTCTTATTTATTCAGATCCTATTAAGTGATAAGAGACTCTGAAAATAATAAAAAAACAAACAGTCTGAACGAATCAGACATAAGTGATAATTAAGAGTTGAAAATGGAAAAAAAAAAAAAAAAGAAGCAATCAAGGCCTAAATATGTTTTTAAAAAGATCTACTTGTTGAATTGTTTTTCTAGAAGACTAATAATATGTTTTAGGTGGGCTAGATGCATGCATTCCTATATATTGTTAAATACATCTGTATCTAGAGCATCTTTAACAACTTCTTTAAAATAGAGAAAATCAACGTTTTGTTCTCTTTAGTGCTCCAACATCTTCTCTGTCATCTTATTCTCTAAAATAGAGAATCATAGAAAAAACTCTTAATATAAAAAATTCGCTAAAACTCTAAAGAGAAAGGAGATAAATGAGTTTTTTATTCATTCTACAGTTTAACTACGACATTTAGTAGATGTTGAACTTGAAAAACTTTGAAAATTTAAAAAAAAAACATGAGAAACTTGCATCGTTGAGTTTTTATAAAATATAGTTGTTGACTTGTTGGAGACCATTTTTTCGTCATTTTTTTGTCACTTTGACCACCGAAAAGTATACATAGGTGTTGTGGGATGTCGGAAAATTACGATACTCTCAAACGCAAATAACGCTATCAATAGTTACTATAATTCTTGATTTCGTCTTGTTTTTTGGTTTCAGCTGTCAATATTCTATAGTTCATTTGATAACCCCACTAATACGTCATGTATATACCAAAATTAACATTGATTATGAACCCCATATCGTAAATAGTTTATTATTTTATATACGTTGTTATGTGCATATAATTAATCTAGTAGTCAAAGGCAATTTTTGGATGGTTCAAAATTGCCTCAGTAAATTTAGACAAAAGTGGATTTTCGTAAAAGGGAAAATAGTTCACACTATGCATGGAAAATATTGTGCGGATGCTGCTTATATTGCTCTTGAACAAAAATTTGATATTTGTTATAGAATAACTGAAAAAGAACAACAATAGAATAAAGAGAATGAATATGTAATTCTCATTAGTCATAAGCCTTTTTTATAGAGATGAGTTACAAGTACATAACTACGAGATATTTTACTTCTAATCTAACTCTTATATATCTATCTATATCGTCATATCCTTTACGACGATAACACATTCATCCTATAACAATATTTTTTTAAATTATAATTAAAATAAAAAGAAAATGGTGAATTGAAGTTTTATAAGATCGAAAGCGACAATAACTAACAGTTTTATGGTTCTAAATAACTAGAATCAAGTTTTTCCCCATTATGATCAAATCATGATCCAAAATCAAACGAACTCGAGGGGGAACCGGGTCAATATTTACTGATGATGAGGATATCTGATGAGTTAATCCCATGAACATGTAAATGATTAAGTCATTAATTATTATATTTTATAGAAGGAACATTATGATATGCTGCTTTGAAAAAATAAAGAGTAATGTTTACATAAAGACATTAAATGTTACGAATAATTGGATGGAGCCATGTTAGTAAATAGTATATACTGACAATTTCTTGTCCAGAACGGACCCATGGTCAAGAATAAAATTATGTTGTCCGAAAATTCAGGTTTTTTCCTTGTCATATTAATCATGTAAAAACATGTCATATCATTTTTATTTGATATAATATTATTTAGTTCATCTTTATTGTCTCTATAATATCTATCCATCTAAGTGATGGATAAGACATAAAATTTTGGGACAACATATTCGTTGGGTCATCGATAATTTATGGATGACCTTCCGATCTTTTCCTCTAAATTCTTAGCATTTGTACTATGATATATTTTGGTTCTCTTAGTTAGCTTGGTATGTACTAAAAGAGTTTGGCGACTCGAAGACTAGCCGATATCCTAAGAAGTGCATCAACTGATGCCGATCGAGATGCACTCTCCAACTTGCGCATAGATATTTCTCCAGTCGATATGTTTTGATTGCGTAGTCCTCTTGAGTCCTGACTATCCGTCGGTCGATGTGAAGATATGCCTGCACAACTTTTTTTTGACTAAATCTCACCAATCCTGTCCTTGACAAAAAAAAAATTGAAGCACATGAAAAGATATGTTTGTTCTAATATGCTCTTGATTTTACATTGCAAGGAATGATCAAAGACAAGTCCTTTTATTTTGAACGATGAAAAGGACGCTCCAAAAGGTTCTAAAGTCAACGTAAACTCTTATTATCCCCAAGTGACAAGGATCCCCATACATTTAATTCACATGGTGATATATAAGGCAGATAGTTCTTCCATACAAGATTACGCTTTCAACTGTTCTCTACGTGCAAAAGCAAAAATTAGGCAACTTTCTCAAAAGGCATAAAATTTCTAGTGCTAGTTCAAATAATTGGCACAATGATCAAGTTCCAATAGCCAATATGAGTGGTAAGTTTGATTGCACCAATCCTTAATCATCTCTAGAGCCAGGGACCACATCACATGTAATGAAAACCACTTACATGGTGAAAATTAGTCGGTTCGTATAGCGGATTGGATATCCAGATTAATAAAAAAAAACCAAACTTTCAAAACCCATTGATCATAAAGTTTACCTTTCCCTAATAGTTGTATTAAATCATATTCTAGTTTCGATTTGATACATTGTGATGTTTGGGGTCGTTATGAAATTGCATCGAAGATAATAAACAACAAAACCCCGCATGAAATGGTGATGGGAGAACAGCCAACTTATGATCATTTTCCTGTCTTCGGATGCCTTGTTTATACAGATGATAATTGACGACATGATGTGTCTCGGGCACCTGCGATTCGACATGCACAAGATCAAGTTCAAGCCATTAATGATGAACTGGATTTCAGGTATTGACAAAGTGAACATATTCATATCATTCGAATTCCATTTGTGTAAAACTTTATTTAATTGTTTATCGTAGTTGGGTTAATCAATTTAAGTCGGTACCTTGAATCTTTTAGCCTAATTGTAGATAGCCCGGAGTCATCGCATTTGAACCCGAGACCTCCTGGTACTTTTGACCTTTGGAGCCAAACTCAAACCAATCAGGCCCCACCCTTGTGGTTTTTGATAGGTCGTCTTTTGTATCTCACGGTCGCGAGACCTGATATTGTCTACTCCGTAAATCGATTAAGTCAATTCTTCAACGATCCTCGTCAAACTCACATGCAAGCTGCCATTCGCATTATTCGTTACCTCAAAATGACTCTGGCCTGGGGATTCATGGAGGACTTAATTTAGAGGCCTACAGTGACATCGAATGGGGTGGTTGCGCCTTCACCCTACGCTCAAACACGGTTACTTCATTGCACTTGGTGGTGCTCCGGTTTCATAGCGCACTAAGAAGCCTTCTGTTGTCTTACGATCGTCTGTAGAAGCCGAATACCGTGCCATGGCCACTACAGTTGGTGAGATATTATGGCTATGTTGACTACTCAAGGACTTGGAAGTTTTTCACTTTTGGTCGTACACCCCTGTTTTGTGATAACAAAGCAACCTGTGACATGGCCGAAAACCCCATGTTCCATGAACATACCAAACACGTTGAAATGGACTACTACTTTGTTAGTGAACGTGTCACAAGTGACGAGATTATACCCAGAAAAATCTCGTCTGACCTTCAACTAGCGGATACAAAGCCCTTGGCTCCATGCATTTCCAATGCTTCATTTATAAATATGACATCTCGATATCTTCTGGTTTAGGTTACTAAACTTGTTAATGAAAGAATTAGCTTTTGTGACATAAGTTTTCGTAATGATTTTAACAAATGTAACAGGTCCCCGACCATCGGGCCATAACCGTCCAGACCGAATTTTGGCCATCTTAAGTTGGATCTATGACTCTGATGGGCTACCTTAACCAAGCCACTCGTACAAATGAATCCAAAAATTCTTGCTTTTATTTCTGTTCAACAAGGCTAAAACCTCATTCTTTAACAGCATTGGGCATATACATCGAATTATAACCCAAAGCGAAAAAAAGAAAACCCCAAATCAGTTTCTTTGATCAGAAACCATATTCGTAAGTATACATGTGTATAACTGTAATTCTTGTAAAATGATCTATATTATGTACTAACACAAGGTTTCACAGCCGCACCGGTAACCCGTAATTCAGGTACGTTCTAATCCGCCCATCCCAACCAGCTGCAACAATGACGATACCCCACATATGTGGAGCCACAAAAGTGCTTTGATACGCACTTTTCAAAAACCTGTACTCTGATTTACGCATCGAAGGCGAAACACACACTTGTGTTGAATCCGGGAGTGTCTCAGCCGGCCATGTTGGCGGTGCCTTCAGCAACGACTCCAAGAAAAACCCACGGTTGGTTGATGGCGACGGCATTCTGGGTGAATCTATCGTGCTTCTTGGAACGACGACATTATTGGTATTGTTATTGTTATTTGATGCAAATCTTGGGGATGGAAGTGCTGCTGCTATGCTTTTGATACCACACCAGGGTATGGCCATTGTTGTGTTTTGTGATGAGAAGTTTTCGTATGATACATTGCTTTTGGGTTTCGTAAAGAGTTTGTCGGCGCTAGTGTGGTCCCACACGTATACGTTTGAATCCTCAGCAGCTGAGATTATGTGTTTTCCATCGGCTGTAAAGCATGCCGACATTTGGCTTCCTGAACTTCTATTCCCTGCCTCATACAAGTTTCAACAATCAAATGATTAATAGTACAACATTAACTCATTACAACAAAATCAATTCATAGAATGTCATATATGTCTAAAGGTCTGTTTGTTAACAGCTTAATGAGCTTAGTGAGACTCAGGGCCTGTTTACTTGAGGCTTAATGGATAAATTGGCTTATTCGCACAGTCATTTTAGGGTGTTTACTTCGGGTTTATTCGCCCAGACATGGGCTTATTCGCCCAGATGGCTACCATGCGTTGTCCACATTAAGCCAAAAAAAAAGACACTCCCTACCCTTCATTCCAACCCACGCCTCTCTTCTCCTCCAAGAATCAACGCTCTCTTCTCCTCCAAGAATCAACGCCCTCTTCTCTTCCAAGAACCCTAATCGGCCGATTATTTGTCTCCTCAAATCGAGTCTCTCTTCTCCAAAGGTAACTACTTCTCCTCTTTATCTATAGATTATTTGCTTTTAGAACCCTAGCTGCTCGATCGGTGCTCGATTGTTACTCTATTGCTGCTCTATTGCTGCTAGTATGTGCTCGATTTTTTGGGTTTGTTTGATCCATCGATTGCTGCTAGTATCTGCTCGATTTTTTGGGTTTGTTTGATCCAACGATTGTTGCTAGTATCTGCTCGATTTTTTTGGGTTTGTTTGATGCATCGATTGCTGTTAGTATCTGCTCGATTTTTTGGGTTTGTTTGATCCATCGATTGCTGCTAGTATYTGCTCGATTTTTTGGGTTTGTTTGATCCATCGATTGCTGCTAGTATCTGCTCGATTTTTTGGGTTTGTTTGATCCATCGATTGCTACTAGTATCTGCTCTATGCCCATAGTTAATCCTCAAGGGTAAATTGGTCATTTCTGTTATTCAGACTGTTGATTTAGACAGAAAAGTAAACAGCAACATAACTTTATCCAGACAGCCAAATTTATCGAGACAGACAAATTTATCCATACAGGACTTAATAGAAAATTTGGTAAACAGCCCCTCACATCTTATTCGGTCAGCTATTTTGGTAGTGGCTAAATGATATAGAAAGTGGCGTATTCAGTATATTTCTAGAATGGAGCTTTATACAAAAGGCCAAGTCTTTTACAAATTTGTCCCAGTTAAAGAACAAGCTCCTTATATCTATGAAAAAACTCTACAAATAAAATCATTTTTAATCTATGTAAACAGATTACTTCACATAAACAACTTTATTCATACACAACTTAATGGAAAACCAACCAAACAGCCCCTATATGTTATAAGACCAAACAATTGTGCGTCCTATATAAAGGTATTAACATGTTTTTCAAGATACTTTTGAAATAAAGTGTCATATTAGCTTTTTTAGCAGATACGAAAGTTGATCATCCACATGGTTTAAGATTCATTTATGTGGTTGATGATAAATGTACCAACATACCCTTGAATTTGCCTACGAGGTTGATTCCGCAAAGGATTCTCACTTGTGAATCCGCTGACGAAACAATAACTTTCCTGGAGTCGGTCGGGCAAAACTGAAAAATGAAGCATTACAATATTATAGCAAACGTTACAAAAAAGATATGAACAAATAAAAAGAATATGAACATTATTGTCAATACCTGAAATCCAGTTATTCTCTTTGTCCACTTCTTTTTACTCATTGAATATATTTGAGTACGCAATTGCAGCCGATCATCTGAGAAGAAGTTCATCAATTATTCAATTTACATCAATGGAATATTTGTAAACATGAGTCGAGTTTTATGGTAAAATCTACATACCGATGATATCATAGAAACTGCATTTGCCATCTAAGGTTCCCACAATGCTTCCCTATAGTAAGCAAATAAATATTACATTTTTTAAGTAAAATTTAAAGAAGCAAAAAGCATAAAAAGATTGGATGAATGAAACAAACCTTCCCATCTGGATAATAACAAACAGCAGTGACAATATCGCCAATATCAATCCAATCGATAACCTGACAACGATGGACATCCCAGATTCGTACTTTACCATCTATGGAGCCGCTGATGAAATAGTTGTCATCCACCGGATTAAACTCAACACATGTCACTGCAGGTAAAACATATGCAAACTTAAAATCCGATTTATCATTAAATGCATACTGGAAAAGAATATAAACCAGCCACCACTCACCATAGTTGTTATGGGTAAAAGTTTTGAGGCATTCATCGTGTCCAACTTGCCACATTCGAACAGTTTTATCAACGGAAGATGATAGAAGATACTGTATCATAAAACAGGCATTTGTTAAGATTATGCATCGCGGGTGTCTTCTAGAATTGAAAAATCTGATGATACCAAGTTACTAACCCCTTTTCTAGACCACGAGAGGGACAATATCTCGCCACCATGCCCATGGAACTCATGCACAGGTTTCTCCAAGATCCGGAAGACTTTAGGTGGTAGAATAACACAAGCCAGTTCTGATGATTTCCTGAAACCTTTAATCTTACGGGTTTTCTCTTTATCCACTTGGAGAGGGGCTAATTCAGAGAGATGATTAGTTGAAAAGGAAAAAGATGAAGGATCGGTTCCTTGAATCTCATATATTCTTGGATCTTGATCTTCAAAAATCTCCCAAATGCGCACCATACCATCATCACCAGCACTTGCCAAGTATCTGCCATCATGGCTGAACTTTATCATGGAGATAGCGCCATTGTGTGCTGGAAACTCTTGTGTGGCATAAAGGGATGATAATTCTTTTGATTTCTTTTTGTGTGTATGTACATGAACTGAGCGACCACAACCACTCCCCTTTGAATTTGTGTATTTGGGCTTCAAACTCACTGAATCCTCCTGTCTATCTGTGATTCTAGCCATAATATTTAGCTTTTGGAGCCAACCCTTCTTCCATTTCTTTCTCCTATCTAACAAACCAACGGTTTCACGTTCTCTTTGTGATGAACGCTGAGAAGATGAATCAAGATTTCCTTTCATCTCATTGGAACCATCGAAGTCAAATGATCTTTTCATCAACATGTCTTCACCTGATTCGTCCCAGTTTCCAGTTTTGACTACGAGATGATCCTTCACAGAACCAGAAGTCACCAACTCCATGCCTTTATTTGACCAATCACACAAAGATGGCTGCCTATACAAAAATCCATCCTGAAAGTCTGATTTTACAAGCATGGTGTCTTCTCTTATTTCATCAACAAAATCATCTTCATATTCCTCTTCTGGGTCTCTTACAAGCCATCTAGAATTCAAACCCATGAATCTCAAGAGTTTATCCCGACGAATATCGACACTATCCAGATTCCCAACCCAATAATCATATCCAAACCCAGAAGTAGAACAGTCCTCTGGTGAGCAATCGGAACCCGAGTCAGACATTGAAGCGAACACCTCACGGGCATCAAAGAAATCATCTTCTTGTTCTTCACTGCAACTACCCATCTTCAATTCTTATAATTTCACCTTGTCAAAACCTAACCCCGCCAAATAATGAAACAAAAACATAATTTAGTAGGGACCATTAAACTTCAATAGAACGAAATTCAACTTGTTTTTTAAAAAGGACGAACATGACAACAACCTTAACACCCTCACTTCAAGCATGATAGGTTATTATTCAAACAAACCAAGCATCGAACAATAGAATTAGATTATCCTCGATATACCAATCACCCAAATATTGTTTGTCTATATCAACAGATTATCCAAAGATGTAACGGATAAACCAATCATCCAAAAATGGGATTTTTCTTGATGAACTCGAATTTTCCAATAAACTAATATTAACAAAACTTTTGCAGATTTGAACACCAATCCGTATAAAACTAAGTTGAACAAACAACCATATGAAATTCAAGATCATAGTAAATGGGAGACAAAAATTCTAACCTTTGTAGTCATCGAAATTGAAGAAGTGTGAGTCTTCAGTTCTTCAACAGCCCCTCTCTCTCTCCCTCGATAAAACCTGTGTGAATTGTATAAATATTATGAAAGGGACAAATTTTGACTTCAGGAGAAATTGATCAAAATAAGGCCACTAGTCGGGATAGAGCGTTCCAAGAAACGAATAGATCCGAAAGTGGACATCGGGTTTGGGTTCTCTCTCTAGACCATCTGTCTTCTAGTAGTATATGACTTTCTCTCTCTAGTGGGTGGAGCAACCATGGGAATACAAAGGAGCGAGAAAGACATGGAGATCAGCGGGCCCTGTTTTGATGCGTCCCTTCAACCAACGGTTGCAACGATTACATCAATGTTACCATTTTAACTTTTATTCCATTTGCTCCAATTTCACCCTTTATTCTTTCTACTTGTTTTATAATAAATATTTATTATATACATTTAAAAATATATAATTATTATATTTTTTTATCAGTAAAAATATAAATTTACTCCAATTATAGTGAAACTTGACACTAATTTTAAGTCAAACTAAAATAGTAATTTAGACATTTATTTTAAGATATTTATTTCAAAATAAAGAACTAAAAGTTAAAATATCAACTGATTCTCCATTTTGAAAAATCCAACATTAATTGTAATATTAAAATATTTCGTTCATCTATTAAAATATTATTTCTCTCTCTAAATAATTATTTTCAAAATTTCATATTGGTAAAAAAAATCTATTAAAAGATATTTCACTCACATTATAATCATTTTTTTTGGGTAATCTCCATATTTGTAGAAAAAAAAACATTCTCTTATTTTCTCCATTTTGGAGATACCTTTAGGAATATGCAAAATCTCTGTTTTTTTCATTTTAGGGAATATGTTGGAGATGTTCTGATACATTTATTAATTTATACGATTTTCAAACTTTTCTAACCAAAAATAACATGTCGTTCAACTTATTATTTTGTTTTTGGAATGTTTTGAACGGTATCAAAATGACGAGCGTTCAAGTTTTAATGAATTTGAATCATGCAAATGAGTTAAGAAACTGAATCTGAGATATTTTTTCTAAGTATATCAGAATCGTCAAATATTCAAAAGAAAATTTCATTACATATTAATCAAGTTAATTAATAAATTACTAATTCGCTATGTTATTGATTTGAATAACTATTTTTATGTATGACTTTGTAATGCTTGATTAAATCAATATGTATATTTTTACCACTGATAAATGTAAAACGAATACATCTATTTTTCTCCAAAAGAGAACCCGAACAATTAAATCATCTACAATGTTTTTTAAATTTGTTTTCTTATCAATCAATATACTTTTTTACATATATTTTTTTCTGTTTAAAACATAATATTTTCGAACTTATAGACTTAATGTCGTTGTCTCACTCATAGCAAGTTGAATGGTACGAAAATAAATTTGAAAATAAGTGTTGTTGTGTATGAAAACGTCAAATAAAATTATAGTTGATAATTGAATAATTATTTACAGATTTTGTAAAAATAAACATATAAAGAATTATCATATTTTCTTTTCTTTTTCTTTTTCTTTTTTCTTTTTCTTTTTCTAATTTTATGGTAAATCCTTTTTCAATATTGTTAAAAATGTAAATTTAAAAACATTATTTAAATAATTAAAATATATAGTAATAATTAAGGTGTGATTTTCAAAGCTTGAAATTAGTAATAAAAAAAAAACAAATGGAAATTCCATAACTCCGAGTAATATTGGTTAGACTTCAACTTTCAAAGTTGCAGCTTTTTCTATAAAATGATGCATTCAATTGTTGAAGGTGGTAGTTTATGACCTCTAAATTGTCTCTTTTTTGACTTTTAACTTAATTTTTAATAATGATTTGTTTATTTTATATTTAAATTAAATAATTAATATCTATCTAGGAGCTAAGAAGAAAAACGAAACATCCTTCATGGGTATCTTTTATTATTATTGCTATTTAATATATTATTTGTTATATATTACAAAATTAATTTGTAGGGTCATTTAAGTCGACTTTTCTATCATTTTTTTGATAAAAAAAAAAATTAATGCAATAATCATTTTTTGCCGTTAGTTCACACCCTTGCATTAATCGGGGGCGGAGGGGATTCGGATTTATTGACATAGATGACAGGTTTGTATACATTCCAACTTCTTAGATTCTGCTTTTGAATAGGATTTACGAGATTTGTTTGCTTTGAATTGTAATCAGTGTTGAAAATCCCTTAATGGGAAATAAGATAATTTAATAAGGAAAATGACATAAAACAAGTATGTTTATATCAAAATACCATGATTACATTTATAATGAGAAAAGGGTAATTTTGGTAAAAAAAAGTTTGGTCAAAGTTTTTAATAATCACCAAATGAAAAGGGATGATGTCAAATGGGTCTAGTCAAAAATTTTGTAAATGTTATTTAGACCAATTATGACTAAAATGGCCTCCAAAAATGTGATAAAGTGACAATTACACCTTGCCATTCAATTTCAAACTTTTATGAATTAAACAAAAGTTAATCTAAAATTTAGAAGAACTCTTGCATGTAAATTTATTTGAAATTTAATTTAGAATACTGAAAAAATAAATTAATGCATGAATAATATGTATAGTATATGTCACAACCAATCCTGTTATTAAATGATAGTGATCACTAGTCCCGATCCACCCTACCAACCGGATCACTCCCTTCCCCTCGACTGTCAGTCCCCTTCCCTACCCTCCATCTCCCATTATGTCGTCCCCTTTCAAACGGACCCTCCAACCTTGTCTCCCTCTGTAATGTTCGTTGTATCTTTAGTTTTCTTTTTTAATTTTTATATTTGTACTTTAATCATGAAAAAATATATTAAACGACCTTTTATTGACTTTTTTTATTATTTAATAACAAAATATAAGAGATAATGTACAATGGTTTTTTCTTGCAGTATCTAATATGAAGATATGTTTGGTATCTGACAACAACTTAAGGTATGATATCAAAGGGCATTTGACCTAGCGATATCGTAGTTTTTTGGTCTCCTAGGATATTAGAGATTCAAACATCACCAAAGATTTTAGAGGGTGTTTGGTTAGAAGTATTAATATAAGGAAACGTTTGGCACTATATAATATAATGGACCCATTCCCCATGAGCATAAGTTTTTATTCCAACAGATATTGGAATAAATGAAAATTCATTCTCATTTTCATCCTTATTTTCATTCTTCAACCTGTATCAAACTGTCTCTAAAAGTTCTCGAAATAAAAACCTAAACTTTTTGGAAACATCTTAACGTTTAACACTTTCGTCCCTTCTTAACGTATGAGTGCAAAGATAACTTCAACACTTCGGCTAATCTTTCATATTATCATATCTTCTCTTTGTCTTTTTAAACTTTTCTACAATATCTGATATTGAAATACACGTTTAATTTTTAATTAAACAGTCAACTAAAATACTCGTGAGCTCTTTTCATTAGACTATTCATACTAATGTATCGTCTATGTTATTTTTGACATTTTACCAACACAATTAGATTATACGTATTCAACATCGTTCAAATTATATCTAAATCAAATTTTAGGCATGGGTCATGAATAAGTTGAGATTAAGGTCCAACGCTCTCGAAAACAAAAGATTAAAATCTTTCATTCATAAACAATATTTTTAATATAATACTGTAAACAAAGACTTTCTACAACATTCGCTTTGCTGGTGTGTTTTTTCTCCAATCCATTACACTTTTGTCGCAATTTCAGTTGGTGCAGGAAGATCACATTTATCATAAATTATCATGTTATGTATAAGGGTTGCTCCTACCACAATCGCCAAACATAGTTAGAAAACTGCAAAGGTACGTTGTTCATCTTTTTTACATGCTTCTTGCTGTTAAATTTTTATTTCTGATGATGAATATTTTTATTTTATTGGCCATTGTATACTTTTACCTTTTTCATTGGTTAAGTTAAATATATATATGTTTTTATATTTTAATTAAATATGTTATTTTGTTTTAAATTATTTAATAATAATCACAAACTTACATAAATTGAGTACATAAAAATTAAATTTATTAAAACTAAAAGATGAATATAATCATAATTTATGATACGTATAATAAAATACGTAAATCTCAAACTTGAAAGACTAATCTGTCATTTAAAAACTTTAACGTTAGACAATGTTATATCAAACTTGATATTTTACAATTTATTACATTATTAATGTGAATTATAATATGTTCATTAGAGCCATGAATAAAAGTATAGATTTGATGAAGCACCTCAAATCAGCGGAAATGGAATTTTCAAATAACATAATGAATCACTAAAAAGTCAAAATTTGATTCAAGCCACTTAGTTCCAACAAAAACTTAACTTAAAGTTGCAGTGATAAAACTTAAATCTCAAGTAAATATTAAGACTAAAATTAACTTCAAATAAATAGAAGTCCTCAAAAGCAAGTGGTCCTCTCTTCACAAAACTCCAAAATTTCCTTAGCTAGATATCTGTCGGAAGAAAAACACACTGTGAGCCAAATGCCTGGTACAAGCTAAGATTTCAACATCAACAAAGCATAACGCAATTGAAAAATTCGATTAAAAGTAAGGTTCCAAGGCATCTCCAATACATAATTACCACCGAACTCCCGAGTAATCAAAGAATTTTAAGCTGAAACAACAAGAGTTATTTTGCACAAACTGAGTTTCCTACACAGAGCAAAATGATAAGGCGAGATATCCAAACAAATCATAATACACTTGATTCACGATTCCATGAGTATCCAAAATCAGTGGCACGTATGGCACTACATTGCACACCGATGACAAAGCTCCAAAAGTTATAGGGTCGACCCGTACGCCTCCTGATAACCCATCATTCCATGGTCAGCTCTCATCAGAGCATACAAAAATCGGAAGGAGACACCATTGACTAATCACACTGCTATGGGTAGTGTCACGCTATTGGCACCACAATGACATGCCTATAGTACCTCTACAGGTGGAAAACTCGTTATTCTTATTCTCCAAACTAATTTAACATAAAGGTTCTACGTATACAAGGATGAACATAAAAACCAACCTCAACTCCGAGTATATTCATCATGCGTCAACATCTTATTACATTGGAAAATCAAAACCGTATTTCTCACGTAAAATAAGCCAACAACGCAAATCAAATTGAAGGTCTCAAATATTAAAGTTTTGAACAAAAATAGGTATTATTACAAAAAAAAATTCGAGAATCGAAATTGAAATTATCAACCAACGAAACAATTTAAGACAGTTGATTCACGACAAATGTCACAATATAATAAATATAACCGAATAGAGTTCGCTGAAAGAAGTACGCAAATCCATACCTGGCACGATATCCAACAATATAAGAGGTCGCTAAAATACCCGAGAACTCCTACTCGCTTCCAACAAAGCCTAATACCCCGAAATTACATAAACATAATTAGTACGACGAAACCGATATAATACAAATTTCTTATTGTCAAGATAACTTATACCAACCGATAATTAGCCAACCTTAAAAATACTTAACTTTCCCAAAACGTTACATTAACCTTATCGTAGCTTTTAAATTATAAAATTTATTTCTAAAAACATTTGGAACCAAAATATATATTTTTTAAAACAAATAAATAAATAAAGGATAGATATTTCTTTTGAAATTATCTAGATTAAAATGCAATAAAATCCTTAAATCAAGATTGAGACTGTTAAATCTTCATAATATAATTGTCCCAGACGTTTTTGTAAAATATTTTCTGAAACAAGGCCATAACTATCAAAACAGTACCTGATATTGAAAACAATTTTAATAACATAGGCTAATCTGTAATTTCTAAAAGGTGCATACAACTATCAGAGTAACATTCTATTATTGTTGGAACTGAACATATGAAACATCTCTTATAAATAAGGGTCTAAAATGTAAAAAGTCAAAAATTGTGGGTCTAAACAAAATAACTCATGTGATGGTGTGTTCTCCACCCGATACGACTCATATTTATAACTTTGGACCTATATTCCAAACCAACCCAAAAATCATTTGATTTTCATTTTTTTTATTTGTAGTAGACGTTTTTATGTTATTTTATACACGAAACTCATCAATTTCATTAACAAACCTCAATAAAATAGCCATATTTGAGTAACTCTAAAAATTGGGTTAGAAACACCATTAATAATATCATTAAAAAAAACTTCAAAGATCATAGATAAAAAACGCTCAGAACTCAAAATTAACAAGGCAATAAAAAATAAATATGCAGATTGTAATCGGAGACTTACCTCCAAAATGTGACTCAATTCTTGAACCCCAAACTTAAGTTTGAACAAGATTTATGACTCAGAAAAACTCACGATGCTAATAAAATAGTCTAAAATTTGATTATATATGTAAACCCTTTATACTTATAGGATAAATAAAAAAGATAATTATGAAATTAGAATTTAATTTCTAAAAGATACGATTAACACTTCTCCAAGATATATCCCGAACTTATTTAATTTATTTAGTATTTTTTTAAACCAAATTTACATAATTATAAAAGTCGATCAACTTTTAAATAGCTTAAATTCAGCCTTTAATAAAAAAACTAATTTTTTATCACTTTTTATAACTAACTAGTTGTGTACCCGCGTAATGCGACGGGAGCCATGAATTTTAACGATTTTGAAGTTTCATTGGTTTTATAAGATAAGATTTAACGATGATATATGTTACACTTGGTTTTTACATATTAATACAATTTGAATAAATAAAAGTTATGGTTCCAATTACAGACTATCGATGAAAAAATTTGTATGACAGTTTAAAATCCAATATATTTAAAATCCAACATATTTAAACGACTTCACAAATGTRTTCGATTTACACCAAGAGCAAAGAACCAAGAAACTTGAGTTTTAAGATAAACACTCAAAACCAATAAAGAAAACTACAAATTTGACAGATCATAAGCCATGAAAAAACCAAAAAAGATGGGTTTTAGAATGAAATTTTAACTGTTTACCCTCTTTCTTGTCCAGAAACTCAGATTAAGGTTGAATTAATACATGTATATATATATTTCAAAAAACCCAAGAACATATTAATTCAGAACATATTATACAGTGCAATTTAGACAGCCTAACCCCAAAATATATATATATATATATATATATATATATATATATATAAATAACTATAAAAGTATAAATCGTAAATATTAAAAATATTTTTTCACAATATGTATAATATATAATAATATAATTAAGTAAAAAACTATTCAATATTGGATTCATTTCAAAGGTATTAACGAGACGATTATAATGGTGCAACTTGTTAAAATAAAAATGTATTTTTTAAACATGTTTTAATTGATATACGATTATGTATRTTAATTTGATAAAAGTTTAAAATGAAACATTTAAAAGTAAATGACGTAAAGTAAATTAATTAACTAATTATAGRAGTATAAARTKTAAATTTAAAATTATAATTTTAAAAAAATCGGTTGTGAGAGAGTGAGTGTATGTGAGGAGAGAAGAGGGTGAAAAAGTGACGTAAGGGTGGTATAAAGGGTATCTTGATCATTTAGTATTTTAAGACTTTTGTTAAATTTGCTTAATAAAATAGTATAGATAATATTTTATATAAATTAATTTGGTATATTGGTTGTTAAGAATGGAGCCACCTTGGCCCACCCTGATCTTTTAAGACAAAAGTCGTCGCCCCTTATCGCAGGTTTACATGGTATGCGAATCTAAATAGAATTCTTGTGATGCCTACTTATGTTGTCACATTTGCCTCAATCTCTAACATATTTGTATGTTGTCATTTCTGCTCACCACCAGTTTTCAGAGTAAGGATATAAACGGGACGGGTAATGTATTCCTTAACCCTCTATCCCGATCCTGTCTTGACTCTTCATTAATCCTTGATGGGTTGGGAGGGAAGGACTCCCCTGCGGGTTTCGAGGAACCTGCCGAGTAACCGTTCTTCGTTTGGTTAAAAAAATAAATACAATGTAATTTAAAATTAAAATTATAATAAATTGTCACTACATTATTTATCAATATTAAAAATCAAATGTATTTGTCATTTAATACTAAATGTTTACATAGATAAATACATGTATACATATATATATATATACATATAACAAAAAATATTAATTGTGGTTGGGTTAAGGCAGATAATCCCATATCCGACCCAACCTTGATCCCGCTTTGGGTATGAAAATAAACCCATGTCCCCACTCCATAACTCGTCAAAACGGGGAATCCCTGTCCTGTTAGGGACGGGTACCCGTCCCATGGGGTAAAGTTTCCATCTCTATTCCAAAGTCCCACTCTCATAAACTTACATTGTCACTCATAATTCCATTTTAGAGTTTAATCCATTTTATTTTGTATTCCAAATAGATTCTATAAAATGCATAATGAAAAGTTAAAATCTCCAAAAGAAAATTTCATATTCATTTCGACCAGTTTCTCCATCTTATAGATTACAATATAAATTGCATTTTTGGTTCCTCGTTTGTAACTGCCTTTTTTTCATCATTTGAATTCCTAAAGTACACTTTTGGTTCAAAAATCGTTTTTTAGTCCAAATAAGTCTCTCCTATTGATGTTGGTAGAGAGGGATCTATTAAGTTAGTCATGTGTCCTTCGCATTGAGACACATTTATGTCTTTCAACAGTCGAACACCTTTTTATTTTATATTAAAAAAGTAAAAACAATATTTATTATTTTATATTACTAGAAGGATGCTCTAGCGAGACATATCTCAATTTTCATGTTTTGTTTTATTATTTATCTATGTTGATGTAATACGGTTTTTAGTGGTTTTGAGAAAGCGATAATACTTTTATCTTTGAATAAAATGTAAATTTAAATATATCATAAAATTTAGAAAAAATATCAATATTCGTATCAAATTTACTATTTAAAGTTCTGGTTTTTTTATGTAATTTATTTAAAATCAATATTTTATTTATAATTTAATTTAGATTTAATAACGAGATAATTTATTTATCATTTAATAATATAATTTTTATAAAGATAATAATTAAGTATTCTGTAATATTTCAATGATTATCTTAATTATATTTAGATTTTTTATATTTAAAATAAGATGTTTATCTTGTATTTGATTATATTTATTTGCAGTTAGTTACATGAATTTATAATAAGTTGTATTTACGTATAATTTACTTGTAATCTTAAATTTTAAGTAATATGTGTTAATAAAGAGTATTTTATATATAAAAAATGGTTTTTAAGAATTTTTATCAAATTAAGAATATAGATAAAATAAATAAACAATTAATTAAAAATCACCATGTTCCATTTCCTTCCTTGAATCTATAGCTCACCCTATTTTCTCATTTAAACCTAAAATCATGAAGCCCCCAAACCTGGAAATCTTGAAACCATTCTCCCGTAAATCATGAAACCATGAACCATCCCCTACTCTCCAATATATCGCACCAGATAAACACCACAACCACCAGCCGTCGCACCATATTAATATCTCGTTGAAGATACGTCACTAGAAAACCAACGAGACTGACGCTTCAATGAATCGATGAACCAGACTGTCCTCTGAGTGATCGATTTCCAACGAGATCGATGCTTTGTTTGAATCGATTTCCAACAAGAATCCACGAGACCGATGAATAGAGGAAAACCAAAAACCACGAGACTGATGCTTCGATGAGGTTCTTTGATTTGATTTTAAATTTTGGGGTTTTAATCCAGTTTTCGACTCTCCTCCTCTCTTTGCCTTTAAGTCGGCTTGGGATATACATGTCAAAATGCTTCATTTTAGCCTCCTAAAACATTCCCCTTATTATATTTTTCATATTTGTGTGATTAAACTGGTCACTTTAAAAGTTGTGGTATATGTTAGACTGTAATGCAATGGACTCATAGGCATAAGAGTCCGTTTTTATTTAACATGAGATAGTTTCCCGTTTGTAATTAAAAAATTGAGAAGTAAAATTTCAAAATCTCTAAAAAAGAATTAATACATTTTCTATTTTGGAGACTATACAATTACTTATATAAATTAAAATATTCTATACAACTTATAACGTGTTATTTCTTCATCTTAAACATTTAAATTCAAATAATCTCATTGATAAAATAAATAAAAAATCATTTATTTCTCATAAATAATTATTTTTTAGAAACATCTTCAAATTTAGTGAATTTCATCCCTTTTCTCTTATTTTCTTTATTTTAAAAAAGTTTTAAAGAATTTAATGAAATATGAGTAAATTACGTTTATTCGTTCCTATGATTTGTTAAAAAAAATTGGATTTTGTCCCCATAATTTTAAAAATTCAATTTTCATTTATGTGGTTTTGTAATTTATTTTTATTTTCGTTGTTGAGAACAAAACACTTTTAATAATAATTGATTAAAATAAAAATAAATTATATATCATAAAAATAAAAAATTTAAACCATAAAGATAGAAAAGATAATTAATTATAAATTATAAATCATAAAAATATTGAATAAAAACTTAATTTACTCTTAAAATAAAAATCTCTAAAAAGATGCTCCAATGAATCAACCTTTTCTAAAAATATTCTGGTCTGTGTTTGTGCGTTGGAGATGGTGAAGCAGCCATTACTGAGATGTGTCTATGTGGTTCCACGTGTTAAGCATAAAGTGTGAATTTGACCACCGGATCAAACACCAATTAATAGATTATTCTCTTCCCCTTTGCACATAATAAAAACGATACGCGTTTTATAAACATATTTATACTATATTATAAAATATTTGATAAAAACTTTTAAAAATAACTTTTTTATGTGTAAGGTACTGTTTATTAATGCATATTACTTAAAACTCAATATTACAAGTAGATTGTGCGTAAGTACAACTTATTAAAACTTCATATCTGAATTTGTGTAACTAACTGTAGATAAACATAATCAAATATCTCATTTTAAATATAAAAAATCTAAAATATAATTAGAATAATCATTGAATTCTAACATAATACTTAATTATTATCTTTATAAAATTTATATTATTAAACCAAAAAAAATTATTTCATTATTAAACTTAAATTAAATTATAATAAAAAATAAATTAAAGAAATTACAGAAAAATAGAAATTTTAAATAGTTGATTTGGTATTAACATTGATATATTTTTTCAAATTTATATTTTATTTAAAAATAAAATCATTATTGTTTTATTAAAAACACATAAAATTGTATCATAATATCGACAGAGACAAATAATAAAATAGAACATTAAAATCGAGATGTGTCTCGCTGCATTACACGAATACTCTTTTAGTAATATTAAGATGGCGTTTGTTTTTTAAGAGGTGCTTAAGTCTGAAGTCTGAATTCACTTCTGAATTTTAAGAGGTGGTGCTGAAGTCTGAAATATGAATCAGTCAGACTGTTTGTTTTTACGTCTGAAATATGAAATCTGAATCATTGAAATCTAGGCTTTCTTTGCAAGCATTGGAAGCTCTAAAAGCAATTAAGAGGTTTTAAGTGAAAATGTTACCTCTAAATAATTCAGACATAATCAGAGCTTTTAAGCTCTTAATTGAAAAAAAAAAAAAACAAACACACTTAATACCCTAAGGTCTGACCGATTCAAATATAAGAGAGTATTAAGTGTTTTTTAGGTAAAAACAAACAGAGCCTAAATAATTAATAATAAAACGTGAAAATAACGTTTTGTTTTTTAAAAATAGAATATTTATTTTAAGATAAATTAAAGAAATACAATAAATATTTATTTGTAATGGATTCATTTTTGTGGTTTGAAATTGAAAATGGGAGTCGAGAGGACCATGTAGAAGTAGAACCATCAAATATGGATGGAATTTTCTGCCTCTATTCCCATTTACCTCATGGACGCTTTAAACGGACACGTTAGAAGAGTTAGAGTATAGTTCACTTTTGGTCCATAATATTTATTAATTTTAACGGTTTTCGTCCTCAGTTTTATTTTAACATATTTGTCTATCATGTTTATCGATTATCAATGGATTTCGTCTCTCCGTTTAACGGTCGTTAACTTTTTTCGTTAAGTCCAATTTAATGAAGGGTATTTTACATGTTTTTTCTTGTTTTCCAAAAACCATCACTTTTTAGAGGGACCCCTTATGTAATTATATCTAATGCATTCACACATACATTCAATTCATACACAGGGACCAAAGAAACCTCAGTCGGTCACTCTAAGATGAAACCTCCCCAACTTCCTCTCCTCGATGAATGCTCCCCCTCCATATATTTATGTAAATCGATGACCCTGCCCCTCAATCTCTTTCTCTTTCTGTAAATCGAGTTTTGTCTTCAGCAATCCCACCCCTTTTCCCGTCGATTTTCAGGGTTCACTTTTCCATCGATCCAGATTTAGGTTTGTTCACGGAGATGGAGTTTACAGAATTACAGCTATGAACAGAGGTCAAATGAGATGTAGATGAGTCAAGGTTAGGGGGCAGAAGAGACAATAGTAGTCAGAATGAGAAGGTTGGGCTTGCAAATTGCAATGGTAGGTGCACCTTTTTGAACACCCACACCCTCCCCATCGCTACAATTAAATTCTGCATCCAAACTTCCTTGTTCAAATTGCATCAGATAAAATATTCCCTCTCCATAGCTTTTAAGCGAAATATGATTCATCTACATGTATTCATCCTTAGTGTTAGTTGTGGTCAATGGTTGGTGTCAGTCACTTGTGTGAGTTGAGGATGAAAGATATGGGGAGAAAGAAGGTAGGTAAAAAGACTATTTTATCCAACGATGGTTGTTGTTGTGATTTGGTACCCGACGATTTAGTCCTCTATTCATTGGAGACTAGTAGAGATGGCCAAATGGGCCCGGCCCGGCCCGTAACCGGAACTGGTAGTATTAGTAACTGGTTGTGGACCAGCCGGTAGTTATGAACTGGTTGGTGATTTTGGCGTTTTCTAGGACCGTAACCGGTTATAGGATCGGCCCGGCCCGGCCCGGTCAACGAAAGTCAACGAAACGTATAAATATATATAATAAAACGTATTTTTATTGTGTATTTATAAACGTATTTATAAACGTATATATATAAATATATAACAAAACGTATTTATAAACGTATATATATGT